>NC_133384.1:30593201-30756721 GCF_049309525.1 Garra rufa
GTTATCCTGCTAGTTGTTTATTAGTAATATATAATAAATAAAGAAATACAAACATAAAAGGTGTTGAATAAAAAAATACTTCTATATAAAAAGACTTTTTAAAGCATTTAACGTTAGGCTTGTAATAATATTTTGATCTAATTCTTTGTTATCTAATAATTTTATTATATTTATTTTGACTGCTTTATCTATTTTGACAGTTGGGCGCATGGAGATCAGACAAAATGTGTAAAATATGCCTCTCGCAGCTTAATGGCTTTTAACCAGGGGGTTTGTCTATTTTCTACCCTATCCATTCTTGTGGGTATTCTTTAAATAACCCGGAAGTAAAGCTAACCAATTGCTTAGCCTATGCGCTTAGCTCATAAATTAACGTTTTCAGACGGTTCCAGCACGCCATTTTGGTTATAGTGTAATTGTATGTTATCATCACAGTATTTGTGTCTTTCAAAGTGATGTATTGTTATATAAATAAAAAAGATCACTTATGCAACGGTCAGGCAAACACGTACCCACTACATCCGGGGATGAAGGATGCTACACGAACACCAGATGGCGCTAAAAAGAGATTTTTTTTTTGTTTGGTTTTACTGTGATAATACCACAATACAGGCAAGATATTCCCATTATAGTAATATCCTCCGTTGTGGTTGTTTTTCGTTTATTTTAAATGTTTATTTTGATCTGAATAAGAAAAGGGTCAGACCTGAATAGCCATCTTATTATTATTTTTTATAACAGACTGTTTAATCGTTGTTAAACGTTTGTAATTTTATTGGTTTATGTGATTATTTTATGATTGTGTTAGTAAGTTACATGTACTTACTACTATAATATATAATAATTATGCATTAATATGCTAATATAATATATAATAATTATGCATAATTGCCAGTGTTGGGGATGACGCATTACAAGATTACAAGTAATGTGAGTTACATCAGATTAGGGTTTTCAAGTAACTAGTAAAGTCCCAGCTAACAATTTTTGGTTCCCAAGAACGTTCCCTATTGGTTGGCCAGGAACGTTTTTGTAACGTTTACGTAAATAGAACGTTCCCTTTGGGTTATAACGCAAGAACATATATATATATTATAACAAGAAAATATGGGAGTTACTTTTTCAAATAAGTAACACAAGTTACCTCTCAAGTTAGACACCATGAGAAAAAATTGGGATTGAGATGTTACTTTAGTTGTAGAATAGGATTGACCCTGGACCACAAAGCCAATCATAAGTGTCAATTTTTTAAAATCGAGATTCATATCATCTGGTTTGGTAGAATATGGCAGTGGTTGAGATACAACTATCTGAATATCTGCAATCTGAGGGCGCAAAAAATTCAAAATATTTGGAAAAACACCTTTTAAAGTTGTCCATATGAAGTTCTTAGCAAAAAATAAGTTTTGATATAGACCTTACAGTAGGAAATTTACAAAATATCTTCATGGAACATTATCTTTATTTAAATACCCTAATGAATTTTGGCATAAAAGAAAAATCTGACTCAAATAATTCTGACTCTGGGCTATTGCTACAAAAGACTGATTTTGTGGTCCAGGGTCACAAATGTGAACATGCTTTAATTCATCTCACTCACAAAAAAACAGATTCAGTATTCCTCAAAATGAATGAAAACCGTGAAATGCAACTCAGAATATGTCGCAAACCTGCAATAATTAAATATGTTAAATAACACAAATATACTTTGTGTTATGGGGTGACGTGCTGGACGGACAAGACGAGATAAACAATAAACACTATATTTAATATATTCTTCAAGTAACAGACAGGAACAGGCAGGAACATCCACACACGTAGCGATAACATCAAATAACGAATAAAGACCAACAAAGAACTCAGGAAACAAACAGACTTATAAAGGGGAACTAATCATTAAACACAGGTGACGGGGATAACGCTAATGAGGGAATAAACCAAATGATCACAGAATGACAGGGGGAGACAATGGGAGAAACCAAGTCGACAAACAGACAGAACTGTGACATTATGTACATTATGTATTTAATCCCATTTTAATATTACTTTGCTGCTGACCTTCGATGATCCAATTCAACCATTTTAATAAGCAGTGTTGGGCATATACATTGTTGTAAGTGGAGAGACTCGCCCCCCTGCTTTGAACATTTCTTAAACGAATTTAAACTATTTTACTCCTCACTGAGATTACTTAAAAATTGTCGTGCCCAGAAAATATAATCGGACATGTAAAAGTTTCTTGTGTTTTAATTTTTATTTTATGTATTTACTTATTTTTTATTGCCTTACTTGTAATATGGATGCTGACTGTTATTGTACTTGGTCTTATATTATGCTACAAATTTTTGTATTTTATGTTTAATTAAAAAAAAAAAAAAGCAGTGTTGGGGAAAGTTACTTTTAAAAGTAATGCAATACAATATTGCATTACCCCCTAAAAAAGTTAGTTAAATTACATCACTTAGTTACTTTTTATGGGAAGTAATGTTACATTATTGTGCGTTATTTTTAAATCTGAGTAGGGCTTGCTTGTTTGTTTTTAATGTAAAAAGTTAGATTTTTAGCAAATGTAAGCCCTTTCACACCAAAAAGTGAAATGAATAAGCCTAAGGTTGAAGGAAAAGTAAATTCACGTCTGTACAGTAGAACTGTGGGAAAAGAAAGTTCAACACTCTTCAGCAATGAGAAAAATGAAACACAAATGTTAAAAGTAAATTTTGCTTATTAGTATAGTTGAACTGGATCAACAAAGGTCAGCAGCAAAGAGATTGGTTTATAAAATAGGATTAAATACATAAAGGAAACAAAAAGTAGCTGCCATTACTTTTTTGAAAAATTAACTCATTTTCTATTTTCTTGTAAAGGAAAAGTAACTCTGATTACGTAATTTACGTTACTTGTAATGCATTCTAAGCAAAAATTACTCAAGATAAACTAACATTTGTTCTAATTTTTAAATTTGTTTATTGCTTAACAGTGTTGAACTTTCTTCTGCGGTCTACTGTACAGACGTAAATGTACTTTTCCTTCAGCCTGAGGCTTTTGGGCCTTTTAAATTTGCCAAAAACAGAACATTTTATATTGAAAACAAACAAGCAAGCCATGCCCCAGATTTAAAAAAGTAACGCAAAAGTAACATAACAATACTTTCCATAAAAAGTAACTAAGTAACGTAATGCATTACTTTTTAGGGAGTAACACAATATCGTAATGCATTACTTTTAAAAGTAACTTTCCCAACACTGATCATTACATGCAAGTAACCTTAAACCAAACCCTAATCTTAACCACGTATTAAGCACACTAAATACTCAGTATTTAAATGTATCATTACATTGTAACAAAGACACCTTAAAATAAAGTTTAACCATTTTATGTTATCGTTTTATTAGAAAAAAAGCTATTAAGGTAATGAACTAAACATTTTCCAAAATACTTTTTCACGCTTCACTGTTATTGTCCAACAGGCGGCACTAAAGACAACGGGTGTTTACATAGACCACCGTCGAAGAAGTGAAGACATACGTAACAGCGATGAACTCGCTGAATTTAACAACGCTGACTTTCGGTTTCACAAAGGGGAGGGTGGAGTCACCGGTGAGATTAACAACACCGCTGATCATAACCTGAGAACAGAAGAGCAGCGGATCTGACAGGAGCACAAGAAAACCTCTCAACGAAAATTCAAGCGAAATATGTTTTCTCTTCCTACAGCCTTTCAGTCCCAGGTATGAGGATGTTTAATTGTTTTAAATAGTAGCTACCAAAACCCTTTTGTGTGAATAAATGAGCGGCTTTAGCGAGTACTAATGAAGGAGAAAGAGAAACTCAACAGTGTCAATGAGGATCTTAATGACAAACGTTGATTTTGTAACTGTTACGTTAAACGTAAGCTGATTGAAATTGATATTGGAAACAATAATATCACCTAAATAAATATAAGTTTATTTTAACAGCAAGTATTTCTCTCATGCTTTAGGTTGTATATACCTGTAGTCACACATCAAACAGATTACATCATCGGTCATACTGACAGTATTTATTTAAATCTGTTGAGATTTTTTAGTTTATATATATATATATATATATATATATATATATATATATATATATATATACTATTCAGATATTCTAAATACATATATTATATAAAAACATTTTTAGTTAATTATTATATTTTCTGATGACATTATTATGTAACAGTACCTATTATACAACAACAGCTGTTTAATAGAGAGATAGAGGGTGTACGTGTCTGGAGGGAAGAAAGGGGATACGTTTCAGGAGTGTGTCAGTATGTCAGAGTGACTTAACTGACCTACAGACTAACTATTAGCAATCATAAAGAAAGAGCTTATCAGTCACTTTATGATAACTTAAATTAGGTCTGGCAACTTAAAGGAGTAGTTCACTTTCAGAACAAAAATTTACAGATAATGTACTCACCCCCTTGCCATTCAAGATGTTCATGTCTTTCTTTCTTCAGTCGTATGGAAATTATGTTTTTTGAGGAAAACATTTCAGGATTTCTCTCCATATTATGGACTTCTATGGTGCCCCCAAGTTTGAATTTCCAAAATGCAGCTTCAAAGGGCTCTAAATGATCCCAGCCGAGGAAGAAGGGTCCTATCTAGCAAAAAAAAAAAGAAAAATGATATACTTTTTAACCTCAAATACTTGTCTTGTCTAGCTTGGCAAGACGAGCATTTGAGATTAAAAAGTATATAAGTTGTAAATGTTTTTTTTTTTTTAGAAAATAACCAATCGTTTTGCTAGATAAGACCCTTCTTCCACAGCTGGGATCATTTAGAGCTCTTTGAAGTTGCATTTAAACTGCATTTTGGAAGTTCAAACTCGAGGGCACCATAGAAATTTCTCCTTGAGAGAGAAATCCCGAGTTTGAAAAAAATGTTTTCCTCAAAAAACACCATTTCTTTACGACTGAAGAAAGAAAAACATGAACATCTTGGATGACCGGGGGTGAGTACATTATCTGTAAATTTTTGTTCTGCGAGTGAACTACTCCTTTAATGCAATTTTATTCTTTTATTTGCTAACCAGTATTTTCTAAGCTGTGCAATGTGATCTAAATGTTTTTTTAGGGAACAGTGCCTTTGACCCATTTGATCAATGTGGTCCAGTACTTGAAGAGTTCTGCCAACACAGCCGTAACCACATCTGTGCAGAGTCTACAGAGAGACCTTTCACCTGAACATGACCCACTTCTCAGTGAGGTATGACAGTCACGGCGACTGCACGCACTTTTTTTTTTATGAGCATGCTAGAGTTCTTGTTTACACTAGGGTTGTTATAGTTAACTAAAAGTGAACCATTTTTATTACTTAAAATAAAACATATATAAATGGAGATACATTTAAATAAACAAATGTACTTTTATTGGAGCTAATTGCCAGTATATTTTATTTAGTTTCACCTGATATCCAAAAACAACTAAAACTGAAATAAAAAATTAATAAATACAATTTACAGTTTGCATTTTACAATTTAAATACATTACCAGTCAAAAGTTTTTGGACTGAAATATTTATAATGTTTTTAAAGAAGTCTCTTCTGCTCACCAAGCCTGCATTTATTTGATTCAAAGTACAGCAAAACAGTAATATTTTAAAATAACTGTTTTCTATATGAATGTATTTTAAGATGTAATTTATTCCTGTGATTTCAAAGCTGAATTTTTAGCCTCATTACTCCAGTCACACGATCATTTAGAAATCATTCTAATATTCAGATTTTCTGCTCAAAAAAACATTTATTATTATGTTGAAAACAGCTAAGTAAAATTTTTCAGGTTTCTTTGATGAATAGAAAGTTCATTAGAACAGCATGTGTCTGAAATAGAAAACTTTTGTAACATTATAAATGTTTTTATCATCACTTTTGATCAATTGAAAGCATTCTAGCGAAATTAAAGTATTAATTTCTTTCCCAAAAAAATTATACTGACTTCAAGCTTTTGAATGGTATAGTGTATAATGTTACAATAGTTTTTATTTCAGATAAATGCTGATCTTTCTATTTATCAAATAATCCTAGAAAATGTACTCAACCGTTTGAAGTATTAATTATAATAATGATAATAAAAATATTTCTTAAACAGCAAATCAGCATATTAGAATGATATCAGAAGGATCATGTGACACTGGAGACTGGGGTAATGATGCTGAAAATATAGCTTTGATCACAGGAATAAATTATGTATTTTTTAAATATTCAAATAGAAAGCAGCTATTTAAAATAGTAAAACATTTTCACAGCATTACTGCTTTCACTGTATTTAGGATCAAATAAATGCTTGCTTGGTGAGCAGAAACTTCTTTAAAAACATTAAAAATTACTGTTCAAAAACTTTTGACTGGTAGTGTACATATTAAAAAAGTATGTACGAAATAAAAAATGAAAATGGAAACTAAAAAATGAAAACATTTGAAATTTTAACATATGATGCTACAAATACTAACTTAATTTTTTTCACAGCCCAAAGTAAACTTGAAGGACCTGGGTCTGTCAGAACTGAGGTTAAGTCATGTACATGATGTTCTGGAGCGTCTACTGCCTTCTATAGATCCAGAGGAGAAATCCATCTCCAGCTCTGCTCAAAACTCAACAGCTTGGAGAACATCTCACATTTCCACCCCCTCCTTCTTCCAAAACAAATATGGTGAGGTTACCTACAACACGAGGTGATAAAGTCATGTTTTGAAGTATATTTATCTCTGTAAAGTGTTGTTAGCTCAATTTTTAGATTTATTCCCTTACAGAGCTTGTTTATGCAATCACACGCAATCTTTTTTTTATCAACATTGTGCTGTTGAGCATTTAAATATAGGCTGCTCCAGTTTCACAGGAAATAACACTGCTATTTCAAACATGCTGTACTTGTATGCTTTGTGCAGGCTAGATCACAAGTTGATAATAGGTAACATATTTATTGGGATGTGGAAATGCACCAACAAGTTTATTGTTCTCTACAGCTTTTCAGTCTTAAAACTGATTTTTTTTTTTTTTTGTCTTTTGGAAATTAATGACCCATTTTGTTCTTAGCAAAGTGTTGAGTAATGTATATTGAATGTCTCTTTGTTAATGTAGGGATTTCTCACAAAAACACGGGACTCTTTGGCTCTCCGGTGTTTCACACGCAAAGTTCCAGCCCCCTCCAGGCTGCCTGCGTAGATCTGCATCATCTGCAATGTAATCTTTACCTAAAAATTTGCAAAATATTAAAGGGGTACAGTAGTTCACCCAAAAATAAAATTCTGTCATTAATTAGTTCCAAACCTATCAGACCTTTGTTCGTTTTTCAGAACGCAAATTAAGCTCTTTCTGAAAGTTTTCTCGTAGCTTCATAAAATTACAGTTGATCCGGTGATGTTACATGGACTATTTTATTCGATGTTCTTGGTGCCTTTGTGGACTTGAACATGGTAGTACCCTTGCGGTCTATGGAGGGTCAGAGAGCTCTCAGATTTCGTTTAAAAACATTTTAATTTGTGTTCTGAAGATGAACAAAGATCTAATGGGTTTGGAACGACACAAGGGTAAGTAATTAATGACAGAATTAATTTTGGATGAACTATTCTTTTAAAGGCCGTTCACAATCTGGATGTTATAGATGGTCTTTTGGGTTTATTTTGATGTCTTTTTGTGTTAATGCTTAGTATGGGTCCAACACAGAGGTTTCAAGACAATGAGGTCCAAGACCAGACATCTGCAGTCTGATTCTGAAGGTCCAGTAGATGCAGAGAATTATACGCCAACCTTTATGAAGGTTAGTAAGCAACATGACTATTTACATGAATAGTTAAGGCAGGTCTGGTCTATGAAATACAACAGAAATCTGAATGTACTTACAGGAGAAATTCACTTCCAGAATAAAATTTTACAGATAATGTACTCACCCTCTTGACATCCAAGATGCTCATGTCTTTCTTTCTTCAGTTGTAAAGAAATTATGTTTTTTATATATACTATATGGAGTTAAATCCTGAATTTCTTTACCAATGAAGAAAGAAAGAAATGAACATCTTGGATGACAAGGAGGCGAGTAAATTTTTGTTCTGGAAGTGAACTTCTCCTTTAACCCATTTTCTGTATCTTATTCTTTGTCCTCTTCAGAGCCTCCTTATGAAGGAAAAGCAAGACACGGGGAGTCTTGACCAGTTATTGAAACAGAATAACTTGCCAGAATCTCACCAGGATGCATTTAAGACCGGCTTCACAGAGGGCTTCATGAAAGCCCAGGCTTTGACACAAAGGACTCAAGGTAAAGCTTTTTGGCTTTTTTAAGCATCTCATCTAAGAGTCTGTTTAAAAGTAAAAATGTGTTTGCTCCAGGAACTTTGTTCTTACATCTTCGGTTTTTAACAGACTCTGTAAAGAGGACACGTCTGATTATTTTTGTCCTCCTGCTGGTGGGTTTGTATGGTGTGTCCAGAAGCCCTCTCTTCTCGGGTAAAGGGTCATTTTCCGACACTGGTTTGTTTCTCATTTTATTCTTTTCTTGTATTTGTTTGTCAAAAATATATTGAGTGATAGCATTCATTAGACTGTAGCTGTTTTGTTGATGTGTTGTGAAATTGCTGGTGTTTTTTTTTTAACTTCTTCTGACTCTAGTTCTGATCATATTGTTAGAATGCAGTATGTTTAAGTCTTCATTTTATCTGTTTACCTGTGTAGTTCGTTTCCGCACCACTTCTGGTCTGGATTCGGCTGTGGACCCTGTTCAGATGAAGAACGTCACTTTTGAACATGTGAAAGGTGTAGAGGAGGCAAAAAACGAGCTTCAGGATGTTGTTGAATTTTTGCGAAACCCCCAAAAATTCACTGTGCTCGGTGGTAAACTTCCCAAAGGTGAAACTCTTTACTTCATCTACTTACAGGTTTTTTGTTTTTCATTTGTACACTACCAGTCAAAAGTTTTTGTACAGTAAGATGTTTAATATTTGTAAAAAAAACAAAGTCTCTTCTGCTAACCAAGCCAGCATTTATTTGATCCAAAATACAGCAAAAGCAGTAATATTGTGAAATATTTTTACCTTTTAAATGAACTGCTTTTAAAATGTAAATTATTCCTTTGATCAAAGCTAAATTTTCATCATTGTTACTCCAGTCTTAAGTGTCACATGATCCTACAGAAATCATTCTAATATGTTGATTTGCTGTTCATTAAACATTTATCATCATCATTATTCATAATAATATTTAAAACAATTGAGTACATGTTTTTCAGGATTCTTTGATGAATAGTATGAACCAAAGATCAGCATTTATCTGAAATAAAAAGCTTTTGTAACATACACTATACCATTCAAAAACTTGGACTCTTGGGTGGGGGGAGGAGAAATTATAGAAATTATTATTTTTATTTAGCAAGGATGCTTTAAATTGATCAAAAGTGACAATAAAGACATTTATAAAGTTACAAATTGATCTCTATTTCAGATAAATTCTGTTCTTCTGAACTTTCTTTTTAATCAAAGAAACCTGAACAAAATACACTCAGCTGTTGTCAACATAATAACAAATGTTTTTTGAGCAGCTAATCAGAATATTAGAATGATTTCTGAAGGATCATGTGGCTGGAGTAATGATGCTAAACATTCAGCTTTGAAATCACTGGAATAAATTACATTTAAAATTTATTCAAATAGAAAACAGTTATTTTAAATAGTAAAAATATTGTACAATTTTACTGTTTTGCAGTAGGCTTGGTGAGCAGAAGAGAGTTCTTTAAAAAAAAAACATAAACATTTTTACTGTTCAAAAATTTTTGACTGATAGTGTATAACATATCTAACCTAGTTGTGTATTTTAGGTATCTTACTTGTGGGGCCTCCAGGAACAGGAAAAACCCTGTTGGCCAGAGCTGTAGCAGGTGAAGCAGACGTGCCATTTTACTACGCCTCCGGGTCAGAGTTTGACGAAATGTTTGTGGGAGTCGGTGCGAGTCGCATCAGAAACCTTTTCAGTGAGTCCTTTAAGAAGAAACATAATCTTGTATCGCACATAATGCTTCTGGTGTTATTAAAATTTCTCCTTTACTGTACAGAGGAAGCCAAAGCTAGTGCACCATGTGTAATATTTATTGACGAGCTGGACAGTGTAGGAGGAAAGAGAATCGAGTCTCCCATGCACCCATACTCACGACAAACCATCAACCAACTGCTCGCTGAGATGGACGGGTAAGTCAATGGCTTTTTATTACATTTCTTCTTTTTAAATAAATGACACATATTTGATTTTAGTATTTTGATGATTTTAGGTTTAAACCCAATGAAGGAGTCATTGTGATTGGAGCTACAAACTTTGCCGAAGCTTTGGACAAGTAGGTTTCTACAGCCATCAGTTGAAGGATTAGTTCACTTCCAGAACAAAAATTTACAGATAATGTACTGAACCCCTTGCTATCCAAGATGTTCATGTCTTTCTTTCTTCAGTCGAAAAGTTTTTGAACATTTCAGGATTTCTCTCCATATAGTGGACTTCTATGGTGCCTCCGAGTTTGAACTTCCAAAATGCAGCTTAAATGCAGCTTCAAAGGGCTCTAAACGATCCCAGCAAAGAAAGAAGGGTCTTATCTAGCAAAACAAAAGAAACAAAAGAAAATGAGATGGGAGTTTTCCGACATACCCTAACTGTCATGAACACAGAGTTCATGCAGAGCTAGACAAAAAGTATACAAATTGTATATGTTTTCAGAAAACAACCGATTGTTTTACTAAATAAGATCCTTCTTCCTCGGCTGGGATTGTTTAGAGCCCTTTAAATCTGCATTTAAACTGCATTTTGAAAGTTCAAACTTGGGGGCACCATAGAAGTCCATTATATGGAGAGAAATCCTGAAATGTTTTCCTCAAAAAACATAATTTCTTTACGACTGATTAAATAAAGACACAAATATCTTGGATGACAAGGGGGTGAGTACATTATCTGTAAATTTTTAGTCCTTTAAAGGAATAGTTCATTCAAAAATGAAAATTCTGTCATCATTGACTCACCTTCATGTTGAAACCAATAAGAAACTCAAATTAGGACATTTATAAAACTTCAGAGATTACTTTCCCTCCATTGAAAGTCCAGGTTACCAAAACTTAGAAGATCCAAAAAAAGTCATAAGGACATAGTAAAATGAATCCATATGAATCGACTAGATTAATCCAAAGTCATCTGATGAGATACTGTCACTTTATATAGTGAACATTATATTCACAAGACAGAATTTTTGTTTTTCTTTAAACTATACCTGTAATTCCATGTTCATACATGTAGGCACACAAGAAGCTGCGTCTGAAAATGCATACTTCCCTACTATATAGAATGCGAAAAACAGTATGTGAGGCGAGTAGTATGTCCGAATTCATAGTAATCGAAATAATACAGTAGACGAGAAGTACCCGGATGACCTACTGCTTCCGCCCGAATTCTGCAGTACGCATACCATGGACACTTCAGGCTCCAGGAAAGGAGTCGTTATTTGAACAATGGCGGAAAGTGGAGACACAGCGGATGTAGTACGTCCGAATTCCATTCATACTATATAGAACGTACTGTTTTAATGGTCATGAAGTACGTTCAAATTTAAATGTAGTTCCTACTGAAGCAGTATGCAATTTCAGGCCCAGCATTAGACTTATAGACTCGCAAGTGGGTTCCATAATTTGCATAGTGCAGCTCACATATGCAAAAACGCTTTAAAGGCATTAAAGCAACAACCACAAATCCCTTTGATATTCATCATTATCTAAGAATATTTGACTCTAGCTGTAACATGAAACTTATAGCAGGTAGTTTCTACTGCTTTTGAGCTGTTTTACTCTCAAATTCAAACAATCTTTGTGATAGCTAAAATCTGTAAACTTCTTATGATGATGTGTTTCAGTGCTCTGGTGCGACCAGGCCGGTTTGACATGCAGGTCACCGTGCCAAGACCAGATGTCAAGGGACGCACAGAAATCCTGGAGTGGTATTTGAAAAAAATTAAAGTGGATTCTGGTAAGAATTATTAAATGATTAGTGCACTTCCCGAAACAAAATTCCTGGTAATTTACTCACCCCTATGTCATCCACATACACAATCCCAGCCGAGGAATAAGTGTCTTATCTAGCAAAACGATATTTCATTTTTTAAAATAAAATTAAAATGTGTATACATTTAAACCACAAATGCTTGTCTTGCAATACCTGGACTGTGTGATGTAGGTGGAAGTACTGTCCCAGTGTTTACAAAGCAAATGCGGAAAAAAAAGGTAAAACAACAATGTTAGACCATTTTGAAGTTGGAGTAGAAAATGAGATTTTTTTTAACTGAAATACACAGATGACTAACTAACCGTGCACTTTTCCGACGTGACTAATTAATGAGTTAAGACGTGCATGTGCATCGCAGAGCTAGTGTAAGATGAGTTGGGATTGTTAAGAGCACTTTGAAGCTGCATTGAAACTGCAGTTTAGACCTTCAACCTGCTGATATTCATTGAAGTCCACTATATGGAGAAAAATCGTAGAATGTTTTCTTAATTTCTTTTTGACTAAAGAAAGAAAGACATAAACATGGATGGCATGGGGGTGAGTAAATAATCAGGAAATGTTTATTCTGGAACTGAACTAAGCCAGAATATGTTTCAAAAGATTGTTGTTAGGACAATCCCAGAAAATAATCTGTTTTTGTGTGTTTTATAGCTGTTAATGCAGAGATCATTGCTAGGGGAACAGTAGGTTTCTCAGGAGCCGAACTGGAGAACCTGGTGAACCAGGGGGCACTGAAAGCAGCAGCCGATGGGAAAGACCTGGTGACCATGAAGGATCTAGAGTTTGCGAAGGATAAGATCCTGATGGGTGAGGGCTGTGGGGACATAGAAATTTCTCTCTGGACCATGTGATGGGGATTATTGCTTTGATCAAGATATTCTTTCCTGACCTCCTCTTCTCTGTCTGTCCAGGCCCAGAGCGCAGGAGTGTGGAGATAGACAAGAGAAATAAGATGATCACAGCCTATCATGAGTCAGGACACGCTATAGTGGCTTATTACACCAAAGACGCTATGCCTATCAACAAAGCTACCATCATGCCACGTGGCCCTTCACTTGGTCATGTGAGTAGCTGGTCTTCAAGTAGGGATGCACCGATACCAATCGGTCGATAAAGTACCGCTGATTACAGAACCGGCTTTACTGACAAAACGCGCAAGTTATCGACCGATACATATCGTGCATCCCTATCTTCAAGGGATAGTTTACCCAAAAATGAATATTACATCATGATTTAGCCACCCTCAAGCCATCCTAGGTGTATATAAGAAAATGCTGGTCTCGGGAGAACTAAGTTTTTTTTACAGGAGCAGCTTTACTTCCTTTATTAATCCTCCAGAGCTGTGTGGAGCACTTTTTTCTTGATGGATGGACTTCTATTATCGAACTTCTATAGGACTATTGAATATCTACACCTGTTCACCTGTTCGATTAAAGGAGAAGTTCACTTCCAGAACAAAAATTTACAGATAATTTACTCACCCCTCGTCATCCAAGATGTTCATGTCTTTCTTTCTTCAGTCGAAAAGAAATAGTGATTTTTGTGGAAAACATTTCAGGATTTCTCTTCATATAGTGGACTTCTATGGGGCCCCCGAGTTTGAACTTCCAAATTGCAGTTTCAATGCAGCTTCAAAGGGCTCTATGTGATCCCAGATGAGGAAGAAGGGTCTTATTTAGCGAAACGATCTGTCATTTTCTGAAAAAAATTACTATTTATATACTTTTTAACCTCAAATGCTCATCAAGCTCTGTGTACTCTGTATATTCAGGGTCCAGACAGTTAGGGTATATTGCTGTTTTCGATTTTTATGTAAAGCATATTTGATCTACTTTTGTAAACACTGAGTCAGCACTTCTGGAGTGATTTAGGATGATTTTAAAGTTGGAGAAGAAAATTAGATTTTTCTACATACCCTAAATGTCTTGAACTGGAATACACAGAATACACACAACACTAGACAAGATGAGCATTTGAGGTTAAAAAGTACATAAATTGTCAATTTGTTTAGAAAATGACCAATTGTTTCACTAGATAAGACCCTTCTTCCTTTGATGGTATCATTTCAAGCGCTTTGAAGCTGCATTTAAACTGCATTTTGGAAGTTCAAACTTGCGGGCACCATAGTCCACTATATGGAGAGAAATCCTGAAATGTTTTCCTCAAAAAACATAATTTCTTTTTAACTGAAGAAAGAAAGACATGAACATCTTGCATGACAAGAGGGTGAGTAAATTATGTACATTTTTGTTCTGGACGTGAACTTCTCCTTTAAGCTTGGAAGTGCCGGCACATTTTTTTTAATCATAACTCGTTTTTATATAGTATTTGTCTGAAAGAACAAAGTCATGTACACCTAGGATAGCTCCAACTTTAATCTTTGATTATGATGTTCAGTAGTTATTTCACAATTAAAGCTTTTCAGACAAAAAACGCTCAACAGTATTTTTGCAGAGCCTTCCAAGAAACTATAGCTTTTGGTCTCCAGAGTAAACTTTATAAACCCATTGAGGTGCTTTCTCTGTTCCTCTGGTCTCTCAGGTATCCTTGCTGCCAGAGAACGATCGTTGGAGTGAGACACGGGCCCAGCTGCTTGCACAAATGGACGTCAGCATGGGCGGCAGGGTCGCTGAGGAACTGGTGTTTGGAAATGATCACATCACTACCGGTGAGAGGTGGCCCTAACTGATCACTGCTACTTTGAATTTTTGGAAATATCAACATCATGATGTTTTATTTGTTAATCTTACAGGAGCATCCAGTGATTTTGATGGAGCCACTAAAATAGCACAGATGATGGTGACACGGTTTGGAATGAGTGACAAGGTGAAAATGTTGTCAGTAATGAATTTTATAGTTTGTTTACTTGCAAATCATGCCAATTATTGCACATCAGATAATTGTGAACATTTGAATGCAGTTTAAACTATTCATTTACAATCTCAGATGGTATTTCAAGGAACTATTGTAGGTCAAAGCGAATTCTACTACATCAGATCACATTTTAAATGATTCATTCACTTCCGGAATAAAAATCAATTGTGATGAACGAGTTGAAGGTCCAAATTGCAGTTTCAATTCTGCTTCAAAGGGCTCACAAGGGCTACATGATCCCAGCCAAGAAATAATTGTCTTATCTAGCGAAACGATTTGTCATTTTCTTAAAAAAATAAAAATGTATATACTTTTAACCACAAATGCTCATCTTGCACTAGCTTGCCTTCATTCAGTTCGTAAATAAATACATGTGATGTTGGCAGAAGTACCGACCCAGTGTTTACAAAGAAAATGTGCAAAGAAAGTCAAATAGCCTTTACAAAATAGGGTAAAACAACGATGTCAGGCAATTTTGAATTTGGAGGAGAAAATGAGATGGCATTTTTCACCCTACCCTACCTTTTTAAACCGAAGTACACTGACGAAGAACTAACCGTGTTTGAAGTTCAACCTAAATTTTGTGGTTAAAAAGTTGTGGCGGGAGCGACGAACGACAGACACAGTGGGTGTGGCGTCAGGCCTCGGAGAGGCTTTTATTAAACAGAAAATAAAAGGGAAAGTGTCCAAACGGGAAATAATAGTGTCCAAAATAAACAGGGGAATCTGGTGTCCTCGTGTGAAGGGGTATCGTGAAGGAGGGCAGTGTTCGGTAGGGAAGGGTCCAGGAAAGGGGCGGAGTCCGGCGGCCGCACACGCTCCCCCGCTTGGGACCGGGGCGCTAGGGGGCGGCGGCATCTCCTGCGGCTTCAACCTCCTTATGAGCTTTCACGGTGCTTCCTGGGGGAATGCACGCTGGAAGAGAGGCGCGCTCGGCATTTAAATGGCGGGGGGTGCTGATAATTAGGGGGGAGGCAGCCGACTCGTCACATAGTATATAAATGTTTTTGTTTTTGTTTTTAAAGAAAATTACCAATTGTTTAGCTAGATGAGACCCTTATTCCTTGACTGGGATCATGTAGAGCCCTTTGAAGCTGCATTGAAACTGAAATTTGGACCTTCAACCCGTTGGGAGCCATTAGTCCACAATATGGAGAAAAATCCTGGAATGTTTTTCTCAAAAACCTTAATTTCTTTGTGACTAAAGAAATAAAGAAATTAACATCTTGGATGCCATGGGGGTTAATAAATTATCAAGAATTTTCTTCTGAATATGAACTAATCCTTTAAGTAAAAATTTATATTAAATTAAAAAAGAAAGGAGACGCCATTTGAGTCCTTCCACGTGTTCAGAGCCATTAGGGATGTCTAAGCGCTCACATTCCAGACTTAAATCTGCGTTTCATCCTAATCCCTTCCCCGGCACTCATACTCCACGTCCAAAAATGAGCGCCACACACACAGGGTCTAAACTACACTCACATCCGCCCATCTGTAACGTCAGGATCCTGTTGTAATCAGAAACTTGTGTGAAGCCTTTGTGAATTACTGTTGTGCCTGTAACTGTAGTTCACTCACCTTTTTGTGTTTTGAACAGCTGGGGGTCATGACCTACAGTGACCTGACGAACCATAGCCCGGAGACCCAGGCTGCTGTAGAACAGGAAGTCAGGGCGCTTTTGCAGGTAGGTGGTTAGCTTTTGCTTGTAAGTGATATTTGATTGATGATTGTGGGAATTCATCTTTTAATTTTCTTTTTCAGAACTCGTATGACAGGGCAAAGAAGCTACTCAGGACCTACAGCAAAGAACACAAGCTGCTGGCCGATGCCCTGCTGACTTATGAGACTCTGGATGCAAAGGAAATCCAGATCATCCTGGAGGGAAAGTCACTGGATCCCAGATGATGAAGTCTTGGATTACAAGAGACATTTCGAGGCACAATCTTACTATACCTTGTAAATACAAAAGTTTGTAACAAGAAAGGCTTTTAAATGCCTTCTCTCTTAATGTTTTTCATTTTTCAGGCAGCATGTTGGCTTTCAAACAGTAAGCTAACAGATATTTTCTATTAATTTAAAAAGATAAATTGCCAAAAGTACATATACCTAAGCAGTAAACCAATGGCTACAAATGAATTAAACGAAAATCTTCGCTTTGTTTTAAGAAGCTAAGTATATGACAGGAAAAGGAGGAAGTTCTGTGTTTTATTCAACTTATTTGTTACCTAGTCACCAGATTAAAGCATTTTTATGGAATGGAGAAAACAGTAAGCTCATAAATGGTGCATTTTCCTTGAAAGCAAATGGCATACTGGGATGTCCCATTTTCAATACTCGTAGTACAGATTGTTCACTTTTTCATGCAACCTTAAACCACAAACCAATTACGAATGTGACGTCAGAATGTCAGTATTATTTTAACATCTACAGCTCTGTAAATGCATATCTGAACAATTTACTTGGAGTACTGTAGATTTTTGTCTCGTTTCTAATGGACCTTTAGGGTTTACTATCCCCAATTCTATTCATTAAGTTATTTATTTGATTATACTCTTCAAGGGGTAGCTAAAAGCCTCTTGCCCTGTCACATTTTGGTTGTCTGCATGTGTGTTTAAATGGCTCAGGTGACTGCACTGTTTATATGTGTGTGTGACAAATTATTAGTGTGCTTTCTTTTGAAATTAATACCATGTTTATTTCTATTTCTCTCAATCAGAAATGAACATGGATAGAGTAAATAAAGTAAATAAACAAAGCCTATTTCCATGTCATTTCCTGAAAATAAGAATGTTAAGATGGGATGAACACTGAAATGATTTTGGTTTAATTTCATGGATTCTTTTGAGTGGTTCAGAATGAAAGAGTAGCAGTAAACCATTCAGTCTGAAAATTGCAGGTATCGGTTAGGTGTGCTTAGTGGTTGGTTATCTGATTTCAAATTGGTGGTCTACATACATTCAGGTTCTCATCCTCTGTTATATGTTTCTAAATGGAAGCCAATTAAAGCCAATCATGAATTAGAGAATCACCCGAATAGCTTTGAGACAATAGCTTTGTTGTGTCCAGTAAGGGAAACTGCAATCAGTGATTTGCATCTGTACCCAAGTCTGTAATTACAGGGTTTTGTTTCAAACCACCACAATTACTGGTTACAAGAGGAAGGGTTGCACATTTAAAGACCCTTTGTTGAAAGAAATGTGTTTTCCTATTGGTTTTCAGTTGTGAAAGGCTTTAAAAATGCCTAGATGTTATTGGGAACTGATGAATACTGGTCACAACCATGAGCAGACCAGCAGAGCTGAGCTGAGAGATGCTTGTACATTACTTTTTACTTTTTGCATAATAAACAAAATATTGCTAAAATGGATGAGGATATTGCTATAATAGGAATTGGATGCAACTTCCCAGGAGGTAAGTGTAAATATAAATGTGTTGTTTATGTACTCTTATGTTTGTGACAATGCTGTGTGCATTTGCATGACTATCTACTACCTTCACAGGTGAGGGTGTTGAAAGTTTCTGGAAAGTTCTTGTGGAGGGAAAGAACTGTGTGGAACAGATTCCAGATGAAAGATTTGACACTTCAGAGTGGTTTCATCTTGATGAAAGCAAACCAGGAAAAACGCAGACGACCAAAGCTGCACTCATTGAAGGGTAGGAATAACCCAGTCAAAACTGCATTTGCATGCATTTGAGGTTTCTGTTTCTCAGAAGGTGAAATGATATAGTAATTTTTTTTTGCAGGTTCAATGAGTTCGATCACAAGTTCTTTGGCATCAGCGAGGCTGAAGCTGAATACATGGACCCTCAGCAGAAACTGCTGCTGCAGTGTGCATACCGAGCTCTAGAGGATGCTGGGATACCCTTGGAAAAAGCTAGTGGGAGCAGAACAGGGGTTTACATAGGTACATATATTAGATGCATCTAATGCAAGATGTTCACTTTTTTTTTTTTTGGATACTGATAGTGTTGTGTTTGTTTTCAGGTCTTATGAACAGAGACTATGAGACACTTTTGAACAATAGTCCCAGCACTATAACCCACTATAATGGCACCGGAACAGCTATGAGTATAGCTGCCAACAGAATTTCCTATGTCTTCAATCTGACTGGACCTTCATTTGCCATTGACAGTGCATGTTCTTCATCCCTTGTCGCCCTACATTCTGCGTGTCAGGCCATCAGACAAGGTTTTGATGCTTTTTTTTTAAACTCTAAAGTCTGTTCATTGCTTAATATTTATATGGATAGACTCACCCTCGTGTTGTTCCAAACCCGTAAGACCTTTGTTCATCCTTGGAACACAAATGAAGATATTTTTGATGAAAACCGAGGGTTGGAACGTCATGAGGTGGAGTAATTAATGACAGAATTTTCATTTTTGGGCAAACTATTACTATAAGTTGTTAATTATCTTTGTTTTACCTTATTCCTAGGGGACTGTGAAATGGCTTTGTGTGGAGGGGTCAGCTGCATCCTTGAACCTCGAGTCTTTGTGGCCCTCAGTAAAGCAAAGATGATCTCATCTGAGGGCACAAGCAAGCCATTCTGCCGTACAGCAGATGGCTATGGTAGAGGGGAGGGATGTGGTATAGTCCTACTAAAGCCTTTGAAAAAGGTAGGTATTTTACTTATTTTTAAATTATTCATGATATATCATTTATGGTTTATAAAAAGGTCATTGCTTCTTTTCAGGCTCTTGAGGACTTTGATAATATTTGGGGCGTTGTGAACAAGACTGCAGTAAATCAAGATGGCCACACAGTCACACCAATTACCAAACCTTCCATGACCCAGCAGGAGGCTCTCCTGCGCATGATCTACTCCTCTGAGAATTATCTAGCAAATGTCCAGTATGTAGAAGCTCATGGGACAGGAACACCAGCCGGAGATCCGGTTGAAGCAAGAAGCATCTCAAAAATCATCGCTAAAGCAAGATCTTCAATCTCAGGGCCTCTATTTATTGGCTCTGTTAAGAGTAACATCGGACATACAGAATCTGCAGCAGGGGTGGCAGGACTCATAAAGATTCTGTTAATGATGAAACACGAAACCATTGTCCCCTCTGTGTTCTACTCAGCAGAAAATTCCAGCATAGATGCTAAAGCACTCAATCTTAAAATCCCCACCAGAGCTGAAAAATGGCTTTACTCTGGATCCAGGATAAGGATGGCTGGATTAAACAGCTTTGGGTTCGGTGGCACCAATGCCCATGCCATCATCAGTGAGTATGTTCAAGCAACAGTCTCTGACTGCCACACTCTTCAACCTCTAAAACTGCTTCCACTGTCTGCAGCCACAGATCAGTCTCTACAGTTATGCATAGCTGACACGTTTCAGAGGATTTCAGCAGATGAGACGGCTGATTTGCAAGCTCTTGCTTATACAGCCGCTTGCAGAAGAAGCCACATTATGAACAAATTTAGAAAGGTCTTTGGTGCATCGTCTATGTCAGAATTAAAATCACAACTCAAATCTAGCATTAACAAGAAATTAGCTCCAACAAAGCAGGACCTAAAGTTAGTTTTTGTATTTTGTGGGAATGGTGTTACTTATAGGGGAATGTGTAAGCAACTACTAAGAGAAGAACCTGCTTTTAGGGACAAGGTCAAAGAGGTGGAAAACTACTTCCAGAAGCTCAAATGCACCAGTATTTTGCAGAAGATTGCAAGCAGCTATGACAATGAAGATATCTCCAAACCAAACGTTGTACAGCCACTTCTCTTTGCAATCCAAGTTGCAATTGTTCATCTTCTTAGGAACTGGGGCATCCGACCGGATATTGTTCTTGGACACTCTGTGGGAGAGGTTGCTGCAGCTTATTGCTCAGGCCTACTGTCTCTCGAGGATGCGGTGAAAGTTGTCTACCATCGCAGTGTGCTGCAGACCAAAGTAATGGGTGGAAGAATGCTGGTTGTTGGAAACGTTCCTGTTCCAGATGTTCTGGAAATTCTCCCTGCATACACAGGAAAGATTTGCCTAGCTGCTGTGAACAGTCCTATGTCATGTGTGCTGTCAGGTGATAAAGAGGCAGTTAATAATGTGCACCAGAAGCTTCAGTCTTTGTTCAAGGGCAAGAACCTGTTCCTTCATGTCTTGGATGTTCCCGCTGCCTACCATAGTCACATGATGGATCCTATACTAGGCCAAATCAAAGACAACATTGGACAGCTAACTCTGAATGAAATGGAGTGTGAACTTTTTTCCACAGTAACAGGTAAGATGTGTTGTCAAGGGGACTTTGTAACAGGCGAATACTGGGCAAGAAACATTCGAAAGCCTGTTGCATTTGAACAAGCAATTAAATCAGTTTCCAACCACACAAGGAACACAGTCTTTGTGGAAATTGGTCCAAGACGGGCTCTGCAAAGGAACATCATGGAGATTCTGGGAAATGACACCACAGTGCTTCCATCAGTTCATCCAGATAAAGACCACGAGACAATGTTCACAGCTGTATCAAAACTGTTTGAACTTGGAGTCAATGTGAAGTGGGACGAGTTCTACAAAGGGTTTGAAACAGAGCTTGTTGCTTTCCCAAGGTATCAATTTGAGTGTCAAAAGAATGAGGTATACTTTGAGGACGTAAGACGGGGAAATGAAGCAGTCTCTCGCAGTCCACATCCACTGATAAGTCCAAGTAAACGTGATGGGAAAGTAATCAAGTGCAACCTGTCAGAAGCTACAACCTCTTACCTTTGGGAACACAAGAACAATGGGATCTCCATTGCCCCAGGGGCATTGTATGTTGAATTGGCTTTGGCATCCATAATGGAAACTGCTGTTCCAAAAAGACCTCTCAACTCATTCCAGCTCACAATCAACTTTGAAAGTTTACTTGTTCTAACTAAGAACTGCCCTCCTCTCAAAATCACAATTGGGACATCCAAGGACACAGCCACATTTCAGGTTCAGTCCTCTGTTACCGTGCATGCATCAGGCACCATCAGCATTGAAGGTGGACCAGCTATGATTGAACAGAAAACCATTCACCTCAACACTGTTTTGAAGAGATGTCCATCAGTCATTGAAACAAAGGATGTGTACAACACTCTCGAGGACATAGGATTTGAGTATGGGCCCAACTTCAAACAACTTGGTGATATTCATTACGGACAAGGATTTAAGGAAGCAGTGACCAGTCTCAGGATTCCAGAAGGAGTACTAAACCATCTGTATGAGTATTGCTTGCACCCAGTGGTCCTAGACTACTTCTTGCAAATGTCCTCAGTTTTAGTATTAGTCTCTAGCACAGTCCGGCCTGGATTTCCCTCTGCAATTGGGAGTATGGTGATATCTGCACCTCCCTGTAAAGAGATGTTCATGTATATGAGATTGACCAAAGAAATGCCAGACTACTTTGAGGTTTGTGGATGTTTCACTAACAAAGATGGTCATGTGTTGATTGAGCTAAGAGACGTCAGAATCAATTTTCTGGGAAGACATGCACAGATCAGGGAATCATGCTTCTTTCATAACCAGAAGGTTGCCATTCATGCCGACAGCAATTCCCTCAGTAGAATCAAGGCTTTGGTCTTTGAAGACACCTTGGGTATTGCTAAAGGTTTGAAGCCGTATTTGCACCCAAAATCTGTGTTTGTTCCTCTACCTTCAGCCTTGCAGGTCTCAGAATTACCGTTGAACTCTCTTTGCAGTGCAGCAGACATGGAACTGGACACAATCCTGTTTATCTGGGGAGTTCAGAATATTAGCCACCTCCAATCTGAAGTCATTCTTGAGTCCTTGGTGGACAGCTGTGAACTTTACCGCCAGGTTGTTTTGTCTTTACGAAGCCGGAGCTGTGCATGCCCCATTCGAGTCATTACGTACAGGTCTGCGGATGGGACAGTTGAAAGCATAAGTCCTGGATTTGTGTTATCAGGCATGACAAGGGCATGTGCTGCAGAGTTGTCAGGGATCTCATTCCAGCTCATTGACCTTTCCTCAGTGTCAAGAGAGGATATAGAGGCACTGGCTCATGTGCTTAACTCATGTAAGACCCAAGAGTGCCCAGAAGTCTTTATCAGTAAAGGAAAGGTTTACTCTGCTGTGGTAACTCATACTCCTATCACCACAATTGAAGAACCGAAGGCTGAATCAAAAACCCTACAGCCCAGGGATTTCACTTTGCAGACAACTAATGCCTACAGGATGACCAGCATATCAGCCTTGCCTTCAACAAGTTCAGTCCACACAATTGAAAGGAAAAGCATTGAGGTTCAGCTTAGTAAGGTATGCATGCACTCATCTGATTATTTTCCAGTTAGTACTTCAGAACTAACGTTTGGTCAGACGATGTACTGGAACGAGCACACAACCCAGAACCACAGTCTCCTAGCACTCGACTTCAGCGGGATAATTACGGCTGTGGGAAAAGATGTCAACAAACTTAAAGTAGGAGACAATGTTGTGTGTTGTTACCCAGTGAAAGCAACTTCCAAAGTTGTCCTCCCCCAAGATGTGTGTTTTAAAATAAAAAGGGTTCCATTCCTAAAGGACATTCCCTGTGTTTCATACATTGTCCTGACCTGGGAGATACTCCAGTGTGCATTACCCAAGACCAAACCACAGCAAAGTTTGGGCATCTTCTCTACTGTTCATGACTCCGCTCTAGTCAACTTATTGACGCTCATAGCAAGTAAATCAGGCTGGAGTGTTTTTACAGAGAGTGAGACAAGTGGATTAGTCCAAAATCCGAAGCAGTGTTGGCTTCTTGTGATTCTTCCACCATATGATTGCTCACTTCTGACAGAGATTGTCAGAGTTGCCAATGCAAGTCACGTCATTGCAGTACGTGGTGTCCATGAGCCATGGTACTCGACAATCAATGTAATTCAGAGGGAGAGTGAGAGAACTTGCTTCCAGACTCTTGAGATGTCCAAAATCTTCCAGAAATCACGACTTAAGGCACAAGGAGCTCGACTACAGAAGTGGCTAAAGGGAATGCACTTGCACAAAGTGTGCCCTTTAATACAAAGCAGCACTTTTCAGATGGTGCTCCCTGAAGGCATGCCTTCTCAGTCTCCAGAGCATTCTGAATCTTATTTCAGTGCAAGAACTCTAGACTTGATAGCTCTGGCTAGTGACAATTCTACGAGCAAGATGTCAACCATCCCTTTGCTTCCAAGAACAAAGCAGCTGTTCTCAAAGAAAGGTGTGTACATAGTTACAGGTGGTCTTTCTGGTTTGGGATTTGAAACTGTAAAGTTCATTGCCCACAGGGGTGGAGGATGCATTGCCACTCTCTCAAGGAGTGCACCTTCTCAAAAGGTACAAGAGGACATAAACAATCTCCGAAGGAGATACGGAGTAAGAATTCATACTCTTCCGTGTGATGTCTCTGTATCAGAGCAGGTGATTGAATCCATTACTGTGATTGAAAAATATTTTTCTGATTGTCCAGTCAGGGGGGTGTTCCACAGTGCCGCTCTTCTACACGATGGACTACTGGAAACTCTCAATAGGTCTCTTTTCCGAAAAGTCCTGCAACCTAAAATCTGTGGTGCTCTTAATCTTCACTTTGCCACTCTGCACAGCCAAACACTCGATTACTTTGTGTGCTATTCCTCAATCTCCTCTTTTATTGGAAATGCTGCACAAGCCAACTACGCAGCAGCTAATTCCTTTCTGGATGCTTTTTGTCACTTCCGACGTAATATTGGACTAGCAGGACAGTCAATCAATTGGGGACCGCTTAAACTAGGCCTGCTAATGGACAAAGACAATTTTCAGAAGTTCCTTGAAACAAAAGGGCTAATGATCATGGACGTATCAGAGATTCACGAAGCACTGGAGCACTGCCTGTTAGATAACTATCCCCAGCAGGTGGTTTGCAAATTCAATTTCAGGAACCTGAAGAACCACGTCCTCTCTCAGAATGCATCTCTCAAGTTTCGCCTTTCTGCTTTAGTGGAGAAAGGACTGAAAAACAAGGTTGTTGAGGACTCCAGGATAAATGTTCAGTCATCGGTAGATGACTGTGTTAGAGGGATTCTGACTGAAATTTGCAGTGTGGATACTGATGATCTCAGTGAAGAAACTGCGCTTACTGCACTAGGAATTGACTCGATGTTGGCCATGACGCTGCAAAATCGCTTGTTTCAAGAAATAGGTGTGAATATTCCCCTTGTTGCTTTACTTGATCCAAACAGTACATTGTCCTCATTGAATGAATTCATAAAACAGAGCACGGATGAGGACTGTGAGATTTCTGTGAAGCTGTAATGTATACAGTTGTTTTCCTTTTCCGCCACCTTGTAGTAGATTGTGCATAGTAAAGAAGATGATTAGTGAAGTATTCATGAAATGTGACTTGAATTTTTACTTTTTTGAGCTAGCTTGTTTTGTGTTCAGCTAAACCTCCTATGCCAAATTCTATATTTGCTTAAAGGAATAGTTCACAGAAAAAGGAAAATTATGTCATTAATTTCTCACCCTCAAGTTGTTCCAAATCTGTAAGACCTTCGTTTAGCTTCAGAACACAAATTAAGAAACTTTTGATGAAATCCGAGAGCTCTCCCATGACAGCAAGGGTCCTTCCATGTTCAAGGCCCAAAAAGGTACCAAGAACATCAACAAAATGGTACATGTGACATAAGTGGTTCAACCATTTTTTTTTTTTAAGAGCACAGAAATTATTCTTGGAGCTTCATAAAATTACGGTTGAACCACTGATTTTCTTGGTACCTTTTTGGGGGCCTTGAACGTGGAAGGACTCCTGCTGTCTATGCAGGTTCAGAAAGCTCTTGGATTTCATCAAAAGTATCTTAAATTGGGTTCCAAGGATAAACAAAGGTCTTATGGATTTGGAACAACATGAGGGTAATTAATAACAGAATTTTCATTTTTTTAACCCTTTAATTGTAGCAAGCTTAACCACAATATTGTCTTATGTGTCACAAGTTGTATTGTAAATTGCATGTCAAATAATAAAATCTTGATTTCAAACGTACGTTTTGATTATATTTGATTTGATTCACCAATACGTTTTTCATCCCTAACAACACCAAAGAGAGATCAAAGGTCAGGTATGTCGCATAATATTTCTGCCAAAATTTAAATCCAGGCTTTTAGGCAAACATGCAGCAACAGGCTTATGAAATATGGAAAACCAAGTAAACTAAACAGTAGTTTTAAATAGAAAATAATATTTTGTCCTAAAAATGTGATACTCTTCCATTCATAAAATTGAAAAATACCAAAATACCAAACAAAACTCGTGTAAAGAGTGAAAATATTCACAGTTCTCCTAATCCTTACTCAGGCAATCCTCTTTTCTCAAGGAAAGCACAACAGCACGTGCACTACAGAAGCAAAAGGAATGTGAGTCTTTGTAAATGATCATTTTATAGCTGTTTATATCAGCAAATAAAAATAGTTACAATTTGAATATTTAGTTATGTCTTTAATAGGCTTTTACACATTCAACAATCCATAAGAAAACATTGCAAACCTCTCATAAATACAGAGCAAAGTATGCTTACGTATGTGCGTTAAGATTAAAAATTGAGAAAACTAAATAATTGTGCTTTTTATATATAACTAAATAGAAATATTCACATATCAAGAAAAAAAAGACTTAAATATTTGGTAACACAATACATTTCTGTGTCAATCATTCAAAAATCCATTCTTACATAAATTAAAGACAATTTACTGAAGAATGGTTTTATGAACGGCTGTTATTTTTATGTTTCATAAATGAGGCTAGTTGCTATTATTCATTTAAGTTAGTTAGCTTACGTATGTTATGGATTTTGTAAACATTTTCAAAAATATTTTTTTTGTTTGTTTGAACAGATTTTTTTTTACAGATTAATACAGTCTATGGTGAGTTAATGAGTAAAGTCCTGAAACCCATAAAAAGTCCTAAAATCATTGGCTCAGATGTATCTTTTGTAAAAAAAAAAAAAAAAAAGTGCCATGTTCCAATCTTATTGATTTAGATTTACATCTGTAATTTTAATTTAAACATATAAAAGGTGTTACGCATACAAACAGAAGAAATTAAAGTATAAGGATTTTACAAAATGGACAAATCAGAACCGTTAAGAGTGGGCACATTTGAATCTTGAATGTGGTTGCTATTTCCTAAAACACAATTTTGACTTTCCAAGCACTCTTTTGATTGACATTTGACTTTTAACATGGTATCATCAGACGGTGTATACATGTGCACCTCATAGGTCTGACTATCCACTCTGAACATTGGAACAGTGCTTGCCACGCACATATGATTATCTTGGAAGTGATGGTTATTGCCGGTTATCATCCAAATGGCAGAGCAGGGCTGAGACCGACACTTTCGGTGGTTGTCCTGTTGAAAACTGTGATTGTCGTAAATCTCCCGCTCTTTCAGCTCACCATCTTTTGCCTTTGCTTGAATGTTGTTGGTGTGGTTCTTCATAGCCTGCTCTTCTGGGCCCGACTTGTTATTAGCCGGTGTGCCACTGCACATGTCAAAGAAGGTCAGAAAAACCGGGATAAAAGATAACCCATGCAAGAGACCAAAGAAGATCACCAAGAACATAATTTTAAAGAAAGTTCTGAAGATATAATTCTTAGAAGCAGACAACACAACCACCCCAAGAATAGTAGACACAGCCCCTTGTAAAATAGGATATCCTAAATGAAACAGTGCTTCAACAGCCTTGTCATTCGCACTGGGTTTCTTATTAGAGACAAAGGCGTATGATATATGAGCAGAGAAGTCTACGGAAAAGCCAATGCAGACCACAAGAATGATCATGGAGATGGTGTCTAAGTTAACATCCCATAATGCCATGAACCCAGTGACGCCGACAATGACCGATGCGATGGAAAAAGTCACCCAGAGGGAGCACAGAGGATTTGGGATGAGGAGAAGTGAGATAAGCAACATCACGGCTGTCGTAACCGCAATGTTTTGAATGGTGTTACTAACTATTACTGCATACTGGTCATGGTAGATGAAGGCAGGGTGGTAAACTAATAAAGGAACAGGGCACTTTTGTGCAGTCTCTCTTAATTTATTTAACATATTCATCTCATCCAAAGCTGTTGAGATATTTACGGTCTGTATGAAGAAGCGAGACGCGTGGATGGAGTTGTTGGTGAAATTGACATCCTGTTTGAAATCGGAATAAAATCGGAGAAATCTTCCTAGGTTGTCTTTGAAGACGTCTTCGGTGCTCAGATTGAGTTTGGTGTGATATCCGTAGTACTTGTACGATTTGATCCAGGAGGTGAATATGTCTTTTTCAATGAAAGATAAGTTTTTAAAATCTTCAATGCAAGTTTCAAGATCCGTCATGTATTTTTCTTCCCAGTATGGAAACTCTCGTCGGATGACGACCATGATGTTTGGCCCATATTCAGAGAAATACGCCTTCTCGTTATCGTAGTATTTCACCACGTAGGAATCATCAGCTGCTAAATTGCGAAGATCGATTCCTTCTTGAATTTGGAAACACCCGTAAATGCTAATAATCATATAGATGCAGTACAACACGATCACAAAAACCTTCGTCCAGGATTTCGTCAGAAATGGGCCGTAGTATTTTTTAAAGAAGTGATTCATTGGTTGCACCTCCTCCGTACCAGTATGAGAGTCGTATGCGCCTCCAACACAGCATAATTCGTACCACTTCGACTGACCCACTGGACACTCCTTCGGTACTCCCTTGCAGGTCAACCAGTGCTTGTTGCTGTTTTCTCGCCGTCCGTTAAGAACGAGGAATGCTCCGAAAAATGTGATGCTGTAGATGTAGCAGAAAAGGATGGAGGTGCTGGTGTATAAGCAGAAGGAGCGGACCGAGCGGAAGGGCGTCATGAGGCCGATGTAGAAAGCGAGCACGTCTGTCAGTGTGGTGATGGTGATGGAAATGGCCGCCTCTTTGTATGTCTTAGACAGGCGAGTCTCCACTCGATCGTGAACATTCGTTTGCTGCCAGCAGGAAATGAGGATGAACATGTCGTCCACTCCGATTCCTATTTAAAACACAACAATTATCGGTTAATATAAATCAACACTGTACAGAGCTGGCTTTATACAGTTGGGAAATGTTAATTATTTAAATAAATAAGAGGGATCATACAAATCACATGTTTTTATTTAGATCTGACCTGAATAAGATATTTCACTTACACTGCAAAAAATGCTTTTCTTACTTAGATTTTTTTGTCTTGTTTCCAGCCAAAACATCTAAAAATTCTTAAATTAAGTTATTTTTCCTATCCCATTGGCAGATTATTTAGCTTGTTTCAAGCAAAAACAAACTCAATTTTGACTTGTTTTTTCTGAAAACAAGAACATAATTTTTATTTGTCTAAAAAATCCTTCCTGATTTAAGAATTTTTAGATATTTTGGCTGGAAACAAGACAAAAAATCTAAGTAAGAAAAGCATTTTTTGCAGTGTAAAAGATGTGTACATATAGGCCACAAGAGAAAAAAATAGTTGACCCTTTTCAAACATTTACATACACTTGATTCTTAATACCGTTTTGGTACCTGAATGATCCAAAGCTTTGTTTTTTGTATAGTTATAGTTGTTCATGAGTCCCTTGTTTGGTTTTTCAGCGATTTTTGTTTAGTTGAACTAAGGGATTCAACTGATAGACTCAAATGCAGCTATTACAGAAGGTTCAAATGCTCACTGATGCTCCAGAAAAAACAACAACAATGAATTAAGAGCCAGGGGTGAAAACTTTCGAACAGATTGAAGATGTGTAGGCCTAAAATTGTTTTATTTTGCCTAAATATCTTTTTTTTTTTTTTTTTTCATTTCAGTGCTGCCCTTCAGAAGCTACAGAAGATACTTACATGTTTTCCACAAGACAAAATAAGTTAAATTTACTCTGATCTTCAAATTCCAAAAGTTTTTCTTTCTGAAGCATCAGCCTCAGAAAGAGCCTTCTGCAATAGTTGCATATGAGTCACTCAGTTGTGAAAAGATGGATCTCAAAATCATACAGTCATTGTTGAAAAGGGTTCAAATTAGGGATGCACCGAATCCAGATTTTTGGGGTTCGGCCGAATACCGAATACACTGTTTAAGATTCGGCCGAATCCGAAACCGAATACCGAATCCTACTCGCATCCTTAATTACACGTTTTTAGCTGTGACTGTCCAGCTGCCGTACCTGAAGTTGCTGCATTTTGGCTGCTGTCTGTAGATTCCTTCATGCAAAACTCGTATTCTTTTGGATGTTTTAGGGGCCGTTCACATGTAGCGTCTTTTGCGCGCTCAAATTCGTTATTTTAAATGTAGATGCGCGGCTTGCGCGCGCATAATGGAAGCGCCGCGCACGCGGTGCGACGCGCTCGTTTTTCCAGGCGCGTCCGCGCCGCATCGAGATAAAAACATCTCAACTTTTCAGAATGCAGCAAGCGCTCCGCAGCTTGGAGCTAGAGCGCAGCTGATGGTTGCTTAGAAACGGCAGACGCTTCCGGAGCGCAAGCGCCCGAGCGCTTTGTTGACAAGGAAGAAAGAGGCGCGCCTAGCGTTTTCCACGCGTTTTTAGGCGCGACATGTGAACGGCCAAATGTTTTAACATCGGCGATATGTTGTGTACTGCTTAGGGTCCTTGCCACCACGAGACAAATTGGCATTGCAAATTGAACATAAAGCTCGACTTGAATCGCCTTCTTTTGGTGGAAAGTACTGCCAAACAAAACTTTTTTTGCTTACGAGTTCCATTTTCAGATTCTTACAGCCTACTACATTCGAACGGGTCCTATGTAGCCTAAACACCTTCACGTAATCAACGGCCGTGTGACGTCGTAGTGCAAGTCTAGGGTTCGGTTTCGGTGGAAAATAAATCTAAGGTTCGGCCGAAACCGAACCCCGTCAAAAAGCCCAGGATTCGGCCGAATCCGAATCCGAATCCTGGATTCGGTGCATCCCTAGTTCAAATACACAAAACTGCTTAAAAACCGAAGAATTTGTGGGACATGAAGGAACTTTTCTAAGAAAGGACAAACAAGGGACCCATGAACAACTATCAGTAAACAAAAAAAAAAAAAAAAAACAGCTGTGGATCATTCAGGTAACAACACAGTATTAAGAATCAAGTGTATGTAAACTTTTGAACAGGGTTGTTTTTATCAATTCAACTATTATTTTCTCTTGTGTAAACGTGTCTTTTATGTGAAATATCTTATTCAGGTCAGTACTAAATAAAAAATAACATGCATTTTGTATGATCCCTCTTAGTTTGGTAAAATAATTAACATTTTGAAGATTCTGCAAGGTGTATGTAAACTTTTGACCTCAACTGTAGTTATGCTTTACCTAATATCAGGAATGGAGAATTAGCCACTGTCATGACAAACGGGACACCAATGTGTAACATCATCCCAAACGAGGACAAAACAGCCAGTCCAGCAGAGAACACCCCAAATGTAGCGACCCATACTTTGTTTCGGACACAGTCAAACCTGAAAAAAAGACAAAATAGATTTTTTATTAGGACTATCTTTATAACAATTGTCACACATGTTGACTCATTCATTTTGAACAAATCTTTTTTGCAATCATTTTCGTTAATTTATTTTGAATGCAGTTGGGATTTGGGGGAACTTTCTGGGGAACTTTCTTTGGGGAACAATAACTTTCTGCTGTTCTTGTGAGTGTGCACAAATAAAAGTACACACTTTACAGTTTCCAATGATGTATATCTCTAATTTGTATGACTAAAACCGACAGAGCATTTTTAGTGTCTTTTGCGCTGATCTAAAAAAAAAAAGAGCTGGTATCGCCGGCGATACAGCCGGCCTCTGGGAGTTAAATAAATAATTTCCATTTCCTATACAGAGACTTTAACGTGAAAAATGAATGACTAAAGACTTGGACGAAGATGCAGAACAGACTCGAAAGGTGAGCTAATCACTTTGGTTTTGCATAATGTATCTTTGGGTGTATTAAAATGGTTTCCAAATTTGGAATATGATTATAGATTGCATATGTGGACATAACATTCTAATTTAAATCTGCTCAAATCTTTCCCAACACTATTCAGAAGTTTGGGATCATATTAAGATTTTTAGTGTTTTTCAAAGATTGATTTATTCTGAATGTTGGTAAATTGCTGAATGTAACTTTTTGGAACCTGTGATACTTTTTCAGGATTCTTGGATGAATATAAAGTTGAAAAGAACAGCATTTATTAAAAATAGAAATCTTTTCTATCACTTTTTATCAATTTAACACATCTTTGCTGAAAAAAAGTAATAATTTCTTTCGAAGAAAGAAACAAAGAATAAACTTACTGACCTTAAACTTTCAATGGTAGTGTATATTGTTACAAAAGATTTCTATTTTAAATAAATGCTGTTCTGTTTAACAATTTATTCATCAAAGAATCCTCACAGGTTTAAAAAAAAATAAGCAGCACAACTGTTGTCAACATTGATAATAAAACAACATATTAAAATAATTTCTGAAGGATCATGTGACACTGAAGACTGGAGTAATGATGCTGAAAATTCAGCTTTCCATCACAAAAATAAATTTTATTTTAAAGTATATTAAAATAGAAAACCACTATTTTAAATTGCAATAATATTTCACAATACTACTGATTTTTTCCTGTGTTTTTAATCAAATAAATGCAGCCTTGATGAGCAGAAAAGACTCACAAGTCAAATGTAGGTTCTGAGTGCATGTAAAAACATCTACACAGAAGCCCTGGTAAAAAAAAAAATCATGTGCTAGACACTGCACAATACTCTGAGCATCAGAAAATAGCTTATTCAACTCTTCAAGTTAATATACCTCAGACAAGAGAGAATGGAGAATGCAATGGCAATGACGTATGTGATAGAGAAGAGAGGAATCACATCCTTTGTGTTGGCCTCAAATTCCACCTGCCTTGACAAAGATGTGGAATGGGTCACCTAAGGGTGCAAATAATATTGACAGCATTTTAGATTTAGCTCATAAGATAGTTACAAGAGCATTTCTTATTGTAGTTAAACTAATTAAACAAACATTTCCACCGATATTGCCCAAGAAATAGAAATTATAATTCATTTAGCTAATGTTGAGCAATAGGGGGGCATGTTGTCACAACAAAACTCTGCCAGTAAATAGTACTACAGGTCATATAATGTGTTTTTAAACATAATTTAATAAATGAAAAAAAAAACTATAAAATTACAAAATTTAAATATGCCACAACCCAAGCCAACATGATCAGTGTTGGGGGTAATGCATTACAAGTAACGTAAGTTATGTAATAATATTACTTTTTCCAAGTAACTAGTAAAGTATGCTTTACTTTTTAATTGGCAAGAAAATATCTGAGTTACTTTTTCAAATAAGTAATGCCAGTTACTTTTTCCACCCATTTGTTGAATAAAAGCTCTTCTGTCCCCATGTTGAGAGAAATTGTAAAATGTTACGTTAGTTCTAGGTTAAGTGTAAACATGCAAAAAATAAAAATCTCACTCACAAAAATAAAAACACATACAGTGTTCTTCAAAATGAATAAGAACAGTGAAATTCAATGCAAACCTGCTATAATTAAATGTTAAATAATACAAATATCCTTTATGTATTTAATCCCATTTTATTAACCAATGTCTTTGCTGCCGACCTTCGATGATCCAAATCATCCATAGTAATAAGCAAAAATTATTCAAGATAATCCAACATTTGTTTTCCTTTTTTTATTGGAAACGAGTTGACATTCTTTCTTCTGCGGTCTACTGTACAGACGAGAATACTAGAATACTAGTTACTTTTCTCTAAGCCTGAGGATTTTGGTGTGAAAAGGCTTTTAAATTTGCCAAAAATAGAACTTTTAATATAAAAAACAAACAAGCAAGCCCTGCCCAGATTTTAAAAAAATAACGCAAAAGTAACTTAACGCATTACATTCCATAAAAAAGTAACGTTTAACGTAGTTACTTTTTTAAGGGAGTAACTCAATATTGTAATGCATTACTTTTAAAAGTAACTTTCCCCAACACTGAACACGATTTTGTGAAGAAGACTTGTAAAACCAAGGCTGTAGCAAAACATAATTTGAAACCATTAAACCAACTTTTGATGTTATATGCAGTAGGCCTACAGACATTAATTGTGACAACAAGCTCCATTTGTCATCAATAAAGTACTCAAGGGTTACATAAATAAGACCTACCTTAATGAAGTTTAGTGATAAATTGGAGGGAAAAACCTTGAGGAATTCATTCAGCCATAAATCTGTTCTGGAGCGATTCTCCTCCTTCAGGAAATAAAACAGACGCACTGCTTTGGCACTTTTAATAACTGAAGAGTTTACATTCACTCCACCAACCGAATATCCCAAGAAAATGTACGCGAATCCAAAACGAAAGAAGGGAAAGCTGAGCTCGGTCGTTTCTAAATTCTCCCCATAATATTTGTAAATATCCAGTATCTTATTAGGTATGCATTTCTTGTATCGCCTCGCGCAAAGTCCCTCAAAAGTGAGCACCTCGTGACCCATGGTCACATTTAACTCTTTCACCTTTCTGTCTAAAGTTACTATCTCCTGAAAGGCAGCGTCTGTGAGGATGTTGGAGGATCTTGAGACCGCAATGAAGGACGCGTAAACTCCATCCGTGTAGAGTCTCTGGTTGGAGAACACCGAGTCGTTCTGCGGGAAGTTCTGCTGGACGAACTGCCTCTCCAGTTTGGCAGGACCGTTCACAGGTGTGAACTGATCCTCAATGTCATTGGCCTCACGATCTTCCAAGAAATAAAACCCACTCCCCAACACCGCGGAGATGAACAGAGGAGAGATGAAGAACCACCACGGGTAAGTTCCCACAAAGCGGCCGAACTTTTGGAAGCAGATGGAGATCGGCTTCTCCACGCAGTCTGTGGTGCATCCAGCCATGTTCACCGGCATTTTGGAAAGATTAAAAGAAAAGTTTAGAGGGGGGAAACGCTGTGATAAATAGATTAGAGTAACGCAAATCTATCTTTCTCCCTATCTGGATTGTGTCTTGAGGGTTTAAAGTTTTAAACTAGCTATATAGACTAGTTAAAAGTTGATTTAGAAAGAGCTTCATGATGCCTGCGGGGTATTTGGATATCCTGACGCATTTTTGCGTGAAAATCTTCAGGGAACAAGCCGAGAGCGACCACTCACGGGCACATACAGCAAATTATGTTTAGACTGAAAACCACAAACGAAAAATATAGTGTTTCTGATTTAAGAAAAATGTTCTTGAAATAATCCTGATACATGAATTATTGAGTTTTGCCTAATAAAATATTAATAAAATATTTCGCATGTTGCAGCAGTATTGTCTATTATTCCTAGATAATAGACAATATTGTCACAGTACAACATTCACACTAAAGCTAAATTGAGGTAAAAAGACCACCATATTTATATAAACTATATATACTGTATTTATTTATTTTGAATTTTGAAAAAAAAAGTTTTTTTCTGCCTGCATTTATTTGATCTAAAGTACAGCAAAAACAGTACATATTTGAAATATTTTTAATATTTAAAATAACTGTTTTCATTTTGAATATATTTTAAAATGTCATTTATTTCTGTGATCAAAGCTACATTTTCAGCATAATTACATTCTTCTATATTTTGATATCCTATAAAAATATTTAAAACAGTTGAGTACATTTGTTTCATGATTCTTTGATGAACAGAAAGATCCGAAGATCAGCATTTATCTGAAATAAAAAGCCTTTGAAACATTATACACTGTACCATTCAAAAGCTTGCGGAGTAATTTTTTTTTAGGAAAAAATAATAGAAATTAATACTTTAATTTAGCAAGGATGCTTTGAATGTATCAAAAGTGATAATAAAGACATTTATAATGTTTCAAAAGATTTTATTTCAGATAAATGATGTTCCTTAAAAGACTATTCATCAAAGGAGCTTAAAAAATCTTCTCAGCGTTTTTCAACATAATAATAATAATAATAATAATAATAATAATAATAATAAATGTTTTGAGTAGCAAATCAGAATATTAGAATGATTTCTGAAGGATCATGTGACTGGAGTAATAATGCAAAAAAATCAGCTTTGAAATCACAAGAATAAATTACATTTAAAAATATTTTTAAATAGAAAACAGTTATTTTAAATAATATTTATTATTATTATCAATATTCAATTAATTATTCAATTAATAAATATTAATATTAATAAACACTGATTGATTATATAGCATAATGAAATTATATTTGTTAAAGTTAATATAGTAGTATTCCCAGGACTTTTAATAATTAGTCACATGATCTGATCTATATTTAATAAAATACTTAATTTGCTGGTTTATTGAATAAATACATGTGTGTTTACAAACCACACAAGTAACTTATATATTAAATAAAATATATGTGTGACCCTGGACCACAAAACCAGTCATAAGGGTAATTTTTTTAAAAAATTGAGATTTACACATCACCTGAAAGCTGAATAAATAAGCTTTCCTTTGATGTATGGTTTGTTACAGATGCAACTATTTGAAAATCTGAGGATGCAAAAAATCTAAATATAATGAAGTTCTTAGCAATGTATCAAAAATTAAGTTTTAATATATATTTACATTGGGAGATTTACAAAGTATCTTCATGGAACATGATCTTTACTTAAAAACCTAAAGATTTTCGGCATAAAAGAAAAAATGTCCATTTTGACCCATACAATGTATTGTTGGCTATTGCTACAAATATCCCCGTGCTACTTAAGACTGGTTTTCTGGTCACCAGTTATAAATGATCAGTCAGTAATGTTCTTCAGAACACTGTACTAGTTTCTGGAATCTCTAAAGCACCAGGTGCTTTTTTAAAAACAACTAGACAATAAAAAGTTTGTGTTTCTTTCATGAATCAACAATTTAAGATTCTACTATGGCATCCGACCATAACATCTTTTCGGTTCTGATAGGAACCTTTATTTGTTATAAGTGAATGAACACAAGCTGACATCCATGAAAATAATAAACTACAGCTCAAATGCTATATATTAGAAACATAGAGCAATTTAATTAAGTTGGAAACAGGACTTACGTCGCGGTTTCTGCTCATTTTGCTCCATCAGGACTGAAGGATGTGAGGAGAGAATGACATGCAAGTTCATTACTGAACACAAGGCTCCATTCATGCTTTTCAATTACTTTTGTGGTTAATTACCCCAACAAAAATGGCTTCAACTCTCATAGCGCTTGTGATTTGCCAATTGGAGATAATTGAGGGCCTCATATCATTACCACACAACTGATACTGCTCTTACAGTATCAAAGAGTAGCCTACCTGGAACATCTATTTGGTTAAAATAATTTTTTAGACATTTAACAGCTGTTTTAGTTTATATTCTGAGATAGAAGACATGACAGGATGGGTTAGTTTTTGTTGTCCACTAGATGGGGCTAGTGACCTTCTTTGTATGTTCTCCTGCATCACACCATATTGGGCAATGAGTTGTTGTCATGGTGACGGGTCACAAGGAGAGAAAAGCTGCAGTTGAAGGTCGTCATGGCGACTGGGTCAGGGGAAGCAGAGTTGCCATTTGTAGTTGTCATGGTGATCGGGTCAAAGGAGGCAGAGCTGATTAGAGGTTGTCATGGTAACTGGGTCATGGTGAGAGCAGAGATGAGAGATTGTCATGGCGACCAAGACTGAGAAAGAGCAGAGATAAGTTGCAGTGCTGGCATCTTTGACTTTAACTGTTTCGTGTTTTTTTAAATTGTATTGTATAATATTGTTTTTGACTTGTATTTGACTATTTATTTCAGATTTATTCTGCATGTACCTTTGGACAAACACTGTAAAATGCAAAGTGCAATATCAAATATATATATATATATATATATATATATATATATATATATATATATATATAAATAAAAATTGTGTGTGTGTGTGTGTGTGTGTGTGTGTGTATATATATATATATATATATATATATATGTACATATGAGTGTGTGTGTGTGTGTGTGTGTGTGCATGTACGAAAAATGAAAAAAAAAATCATACCTTTAATTTAATTGTCTGTTAAGCTGCTTTGCTTTGCATGAAAAGTGCTATACAAACAAACAAACTGAATTAAAATACAAACAAATATATGTAAAAATATTATAAAATTTTTGTTTATTTTAATTTTTTCTTCTTTTTGGGTCATACAAAACTCAAAATTAAAGCCAGGATACAAAAGTGTAAATGTATTCAAAAATATTCACATACATTCAGTGCATTTTTTTTCAACTGCTTGATTCCGGCAATTGCATCATTTATGATGATTACATCACTTATATCATTTAGTGCATAAATATGTACATTTATTATAAGAGAAATAACTTATGCAACCTGAGACCAGAATCTACTAAATATATTATATAAATTTCACATCATGTATAAAAGCCTGTTAAATTTTGTTATATTTAGTGATAATTTAGGCTAGTGTGTTTAATATTAACTATTAGTATTTCTGTATTTTGACAGTAGATGGGCCAATCTCAGGCAGGCAGGAGTAAAACTTCATCAGGAGCAGTTTTCACTCCCATGAGATGCTGAGCATCTTACAGCTGAGTTGCCAGAGGCGCTGGGCCACCTCGTCATCCATGGCAGCCTGGGAGCATTTTGCAGGTGCACAGTCACTGTGTGGAGAGCGGGAAACAGAAAAATTAAAACATGTCTGAACTGTTTCAGATTGCTTTATAATACACCATGACATCATACACAAGTTTATCAGCAATACTGATAAACTTGTGTATAATGCTATATGATAATAATATCTAATTGAAAGACAACAGAATATGACCTTTTGGACCCGTGTGTAATTATGGTGTACTCTGTGTAGACAGAGGCTGGGTAGGTGTGACATGGAAAGCTCTACTGCATTTTTGTTTTAAAGAGACAGTACACCCAAACATTTTAATTCTGTCATTAATTACTCACTCTCATGTTGTAATGGAACGACATGAGGGTGAGTAATTAATGACAGCATTAAACTTTTTAGATGAACTATCCCTTTAAGGCAGACTGCTGGGATTGAGATAAAAATCCACTGACCTGTAATATTTGCCACTCTCTGTCTCCAGTTCAGGGGCCACGGCGCAGTAGATGGTGGTCTGAGCTCCCTGCACAGATGATTTGGTGAAGGGCTTTGCCATCCACATGACGGCTTGTTGAGGTTTATTTAAGTGCCTCCACAGTTCAGTCTGAACCACTCCAGGATGGAGAGAATACGCTGTTACTCCAGTGCCTGAGATGCCACACAAAGACCAGATGATTTTTTCATTGAAGTGTAGATAATATTAGTGAATTAATTTTTTTAAATGTACATTTTAATACATTGTACAGTTTAGGCCAAATGTTAATTATTTGACCAAAATAAGAGGGATCATACAAAATGCATGTTATTTTTTATTTAGTACTGACCTGAATAAGACATTTCACATAAAAGACATATAATCCACAATAGAAACGAATAGTTGAATTTATAAAAATGACCCTGTTCAAAAGTTTACATACACTTGATTCTTAATACTGAATTGTTACCTGATGATCCACAGCTGTTTTTTTTTATTTTTTTTTTGTGATAGTTGTTTATTAGTCGCTTGTTTGTTATGAACAGTTAAACTGCACACTGTTCTTCATAAAAATACTTCAGGTCCTACTTTTCCGTCTTTGGTTTTTCAGCATTTTTGTGTATTTGAACCCTTTCCAACTAAGACTGTATGATTTTGAGATCCATCTTTTCACACTGAGGACAACTGGGGGACTCAAATTCAACTATTACAGAAGGTTCAAACGCTCACTGATGTTTCAGAAGGAAGCATGCCAGGAAGAGCCAGGGGATGAAAACTTTTGAAAAGAATGAAGATTTTTTTCTTATTTTGCTAAAATATCATATTTTTTCATTTAGTACTGCCCTTCAGATGCTACAAAAGATACTTACACATTTCCCAGAAGACAAAATAACTTAAATTTACCCTGATCTTCAAATTAAACAAGGAAAACATTGTATTTCATTCTGGAGCTTCAGTGAGCATTTGAACCTTCTGTAATAGTTGCATACGAGTCCCTCAGTTGTCCTCAGTGTGAAAAGATGGATCTCAAAATCACACAGTCATTGTTGGAAAGGGTTCAAATACACAAAAGTGCTGAAAAACCAAAGAATTTGTGGGACCTGAAGGATTTTTCTGAAGAACACGGGGCAGTTTAACTGTTCACGACAAACAAGGAACTCATGAACAACTATCACTAAACAAACAAAAAATAACTGTTAAGAATCCAATGTATGTACACTTTTGAACAGGGTCATATTTAGATTAATACAATAAATAATAAAAAAATATATATTTTACAGTTTTAATTATGAAAATAAAAGTAAATATCAATTATAAAAAGACATACCTTCCAGTCTTTTGGCCAGTGAGCGAGTGAACAGAATGTTTGCCAGCTTGCTTTGACTATAAGCTTTCTGTTTATCATAACTCTTCTCACTGTTAATGTCCTCCAGATTGATGGTCCCCCATTTGTGTGCCGTGGAGGAGACATTAATGATTCTCGCAGGCGTTGATCTTTTAATCAAATCCAATAACAGATACGTCAAAAGGAAGTGACCTACAGAAAGAAAAACAGCTCTGATGTCTTCCTTAATGTCTTTTAGAATTAAAAATGGTGTCCAGTTTGGACAAATGACACATGCTTACCCATGTGGTTGACTCCAATTTGCATTTCAAAGCCATCTGCTGTCTTTCCATAAGGACAAACCATCACACCAGCATTATTGATTAAGACGTTGACTTGTTTTTCCTCTGAAAGACAACCCAGATATATAAGAAAGACATTTATACTTATATACTTATACCATATCCTGGTGATCTCACCTTTATTGATCTTTTCTGCAAATTCTCTGATCGATGTGGAATTTGACAGGTCAAGCTTGCTGATAACAACATCCTGGTTTCCTGAAGCATCCTTAACTTCCTTTAAGGCTGCGTCGGCCTTCTCCATATCTCTGCATGCCATGATAAGCCGTGCTCCTAAACACAGGACATCAGTTAGACAACATTTTTACATAATATTAACATGAAACTTTTAAGAAATAATGTTGCCCACCTCTCTTTGCCAGGTCAATGGCTGTCTCTTTGCCAATTCCAGTATTGGCTCCAGTAATTATTACGGTTTTACCATTAAGTCTGGCATCAGATGACCACGAACGAAACAAATTTCTGAGAAGAAAAGGACAGGAATAAATGTAATGCAATTATTGCTGTCATATTACTCAACTTGGATCCTATGGGCGTTGGTTTGATATGACAACTTGTTTTACGAGCTCTATGAAAAAGTATTAAAACATAGTCCTTTGTTTTCGTCGTGTTTGGTCTATTCTCGATTCAAACCACCTAAAATATTTTCGAAATATGAATGAAAATCCCGTTGCTTTACTTGTTCGCCACAAGTGTTGTGCAACATTTTACTCAACATCTATGAAATACAACATATACATTTCTGTTCATACCTTAGAGCATCCATTTTACGATGACTTGTATCCAAACACAAAAATATGAACGTTTATAAAACTAATCAATAAGATAAACCAGAAAAAACAGACGGAGTCTGATCAAAACTATCGCACTGTCATTAGTGGGAGGAGTCAAGTGATGTTTAAGGAAGACTAGTGGAGTTGTAGTTTGCTATTGGTCAGAGACCACGAAACCCCGCCCTTTACTTGTATTTCTATTTTTCTTTCCATTTGTACCTTCATTACTGAATGCAAAAGTATTCTATAGTTTTATATTTATTATATGTCAACATATAAAATCTTTAATATCTGCAAAAAGGAAAGAATCTGTACATTTTAGATTTAAAATTGACTAGTAAACGTGATTCTTAGTTCAACCAGGAGATGTCAGTAGATGCATGGTAAAGAAATAAGCAGATGTCTAAAATATTTGCTTATTTTGGTAATGCTTCTACTTTGCATTTTTCTAATTGAATAAAAACGTTGATGCATTATACTTATACCAGGCTATCAGCAAGTTAAGATATTTAAGTAAAAAGGTAAAATGCACATTGAGTTGTACTTTTGCTTTAATGATGGCATAAACCCTATAGATTTGTGCAATTAATCTCCATTCAGTTTTCACAATGTCCTGTGACAAATGTAAGATTATGCAAAGATTATGTAGGATTATATAACATTATACAGTGAAACACTATTCAAAATGCCCCAATTTGTTTCAGTAATTTACAGCTTTGCTAAAACTGTCAAAAGGTTGCCATCTTCTGCATCATGTATTTTTAGCTTCTACACAGTCTCTCTCTCTCTCTCTCTCTCTCTCTCTCTCTCTCTCTCTCTCTCCACAACCCACCCCCTCTCTGTCAGTCTTTCTCTGTGGTGGTGAGATTTGAACTGTTAATGTTTCTCAGAAACTGCACCTCTCAAACACACTCTGCTGCAGTGAGCCACACTGGGTGAAAAGAAAAATATGTCTAGCATGTTTTTGTAAGACAGCAATACTGCAAAATTCTTTGAAGTGCAATAAGGCTCTTATTAGTAATTCAGCACCTGAGTGAATGCAGTGAAATGCTGCACTGACTAGTGACCTATGCATGTAGCTGTGTAGCTATAGCCTGTATATAATTGCATGGTTAATCTGTAGATGACAAGTGAAAAGTATATTTCACTGTCTTTGCATTGCATGTAGCTTACAATAGAGGTCAAAAGTTTACATACACCTTGCAGAATCTGCAAAATGCTAATTATTTTACTAAAATAAGAGGGATCATACAAAATGCATAGTACTGACCTGAATAAGATATTTCACATCCACAAGAGAAAATAATAGTTGAATTTATAAAAATGACCCTGTTTAAAAGTTTACATACACTTGATACTTAATACTGTGTTGTTACCTGAATGATCAACAGCTGTTTTATTTATCTAGTGATAGTTGTTAATAAGTCCCTTGTCCTTGTTCCCACAAATTTAGATTTTTCAACTTTTTTTGTGTTTTTGAACCCTTTCCAACAATGACTGTATGATTCTGAGATCCATCTTTTCACACTGAGGACAACTGAGGCACTCATATGCAACTATTACAGAAGATTCAAACACTCACTGATGCTTCAGAAGGAAACACGATGCATTAAGAGCCGGGGGTGAAAACTTTTGGAATTTGAAGATCAGGGCAAATTTAAATTATTTTGTCTTCTGGGAAACATGTAAGTACCTTCTGTAGCTTCTAAATGGCAGTACTGAATGAGAAAATATGTTATTTAAGCAAAATAAGAAAAATGCACACATCTTCATTCTGGTCAAATGTTTTCACCCCCAGCTCTTAATGCATCGTTTTTCCTTCCGGAGCATCACTGAGCATTTGAACCTTATGTAATAGTTGCATATGAGTCCCTCGGTTGTCTTTAGTGTGAAAAGATGGATCTCAAAATCATACAGTCATTGTTGTAAAGGGTTCAAATACACAAAAATGCTGAAAAACCAAAGAATTTGTAGGACCTGAAGGATTTTTTGGAAGAACAGCGGGCAGTTTAATGGTTCAGGACCAACAACAAGGGACTCATGAACAACTATTGCTAAACAAAAAAAAACACAACTGTGGATTTTTCAGATAACACAGTATCATCATTTTTATAATTCAGCTATTATTTTCTCTTGTGGACGTCTTTTATATGAAATATCTTATTCAGGTCAGTACTTAGCAAAAAACAACATGAATTTTGTGTGATCCCTCTTATTTATCTAAAATAATTACCATTTTGCAGATTCTGCAAGGTGTATGTAAACATTTGACCCTAACTGATGCTGATGCATGATGGTCGCCTGCCAACAGGGGGCAGAATTACCGTTTAAAATTTTTGCGTTTAGTTAAATCTCATTCATGTCTAGATGTATTACTCTAACACACAAAAGTGCACTAAGAATGTTTATGACACCTTAAATATCAACACTCTTCAACACCGGTCAAAGCGCACATCGCTATCTCAAACAGGAAGTGCGTTGTCAGCCATCATATGATAGTGTGTAAGTAAACATTTCCTTCCACCATTTGAAATAGCACAGTCAGAAAGAGGGCTATAATTAAATAACCTCTGATTAACAGTCACCTCAGCGATGACACATTTAGGGCCAAACTTTGAGTTTAAGCCTACCTTTTCAGGCCCGTAGCCAGGGGGGGTTCGGGTGGTTCGAACGAACCACCCCATATTGCCAAAGGTCCATAATTTAAATACATTTTTTTTTAATAAACAAGTGTTCTTTTAAATAACGACATTGAATTAGTGTAAAAGCTTTAATTATTAAAGATGTCATAAATTTGGGCAAGGAATTAAAGACAAGAATCGCATTATGGATTAAATGCGATAGTCATTTAAAGCATGCCACACGGACCGTTTATACTGTATCCGCTCAGATCACAGCAGCGGAGCGCAAATTCACTAAAGCAGACGCGTTTACTAGCGAGCACTAAACAGTGCTGTAAGATCCACAATGAAGCGCTTGAATTTAATAAAAGAACACAAATGACTTTGCGACTTAAACAGGCGAAACAGCGCTGACAAACAGGAGAAACACTGTGCGCGACGATACAGTCAGAATCATTTACCATGTTGTAGCCTTTTTATTTTACACTAACTGCACCATGGTATTGCGGTAGAAATGCGGAATATTATATTAATGTAGACATGTATTAACTGTAAAGAAGTAATGTAATATAAGTATAGTATAACATTTGTACTAAATTTATTTAGACCACTGTTCTTTATACAAATACATAGAAAATATGTGGGCTAGTTAATTTTTATACCATGGTGTTAAGGTGCTATAGGCCTATGTGTGTGTTTTTACTGGTTATCATGTATGCTACTAGCAAGGGTTCATTTTAATAACTCAAACAGTCAGAATAATTACATTTCACCATAAAAAATGAGCTTTGTTACAATTTTTACAGATGTTATTGTTTTTTATGAACATTATCTGAGCTGTAAATCATGATAGAGGTTTAATATTTTACTAGACATTGCTTTATCCCGCTCATTCAATATTAATTCTGCAGGTCTTAAAAAAGGAAACAAAAAGCCTTAATTTTGATTTAAAAAATCCTGCAGATACCATGTAGGCCTATATAGTTAAACAAAATTCCTTTCTTGATATTTGTGTTTTGAAAAGGAGGACACTGCATAGGGCCCAGAGGTTGAAAGGGGCCCAGAAAACTCAGTGCAGGGGTGTAGCATGGGTCAAGGAAGAACACGGTACTTTCTGACTAGAGGCAGTTCTGGACCCTTTTTAGATTTGTCATCAACTTTTTTATTTTTCTTGTTCAATTTGCACAGTGAACATAGTTGTAGCTATGAACTCTCAAAATGCACCAAATTAATGGATTTACCTTTAAAATGTATAAAATTTTCTCCAGGGGGGCATGCCCCCGGACCCCCCTAGAGGGATGCACATTCACCCACCATTGTCTCTCAAAATCTTACATGACCATGCTGTGGGCCCTCAACCAACACCATTACCCCCTGATGTTTTGGCTCAAGCCAAGTTTTTTATTTAAATCCTACAAACACAAACTCAATTAGAAGTGTGTCAGTATAAAGGATCTGTGCATTTATTGCATTAACAATGTCAGTTGTGGCTCTTTATTAATTGCTTTAGGTATTTGTGTATATTTACTGAATAAGGTAGTACATGATCTTGGTAAGTTTGACCTCATTGTAGTAAATATGTTTGGTGCATCAAAAATCATGCTTATTAACTAAGATACCAACAGACATGCTAATCCAGCACAAACGTGCATGAGAAGTCACCAAAATGAAGTACGCGATTTGAACCTCATAATTAAATACAAAATGGGTGGGAACTGAAAAAGGTCCACTTTTTGAAAAAAAGAACCCCCCCTTCTGCTAGGCTGGCTACGGGCCTGCTTTTGCAGTACGTAATTTTTTTATTTATAAATGACTGGCTGGCTGTTTTCTTAGAAAGCGTCCAAAGGCGTCATAAAAATAATTATGCTGTCACGAGAGGCCTTACACACACCTCCACTTTAGAGAATGCTATGCAAACATGACTCATTAAACAGGTTGAATTGAATGTAGTGAATATTTAGTAATTATAGGTCTCATTAAACATATATGTGGAGATATGTTTACATGTTCCTGAACTAATCATATGAAAGATTCATTTGGACACACACTCCTACGAAAGCAGAAATTGCAAGTCCAAATCCCTCCAGGGATTCATTAGGTAATAAGTCACGACAAACGTGCCTCAAAATAGCAACGCCCCGCCTGACACCTCACCTCACACGCCATGGTTTATCTGGAGAATGACTCGAGTTTCCAGGTTTCCAGGTGGAGAAATGGACGAATAGGAAAAAATAGTGTTGTTTTATTTTAACCATCACACACTCTGGGCCAGTTAATTAACGCGGTTCTATAATTATACACTGTGAGTTACTAAATATGGGCACTTGTTTCTTTTGCTTGCTCTGTCAACACGATCTGTGTCAGTTCATAATAAGAAAGAATGTGGCTGCTGTAAAGTTGCAGAACCAAAGTGAAAACATTGTTTTCAAGGAAATTACTATCTTTGTTTTTAATATAAAAAAGTTCTATTTTTGGCAAATGTAAAAGCTTTTTTTTTTTTTTTTATACCAAAAGCCTCAGGCTTAGAGAAAAGTAAATTCACCTCTGTACAGTAGACCGCAGAAAAAAATGTCAACTCTTCAGCCTTAAAAAAAGGAAAACAAATGTTAGATTATCTTAAGTATTTTTTGCTTATTAGTATGGATGAATTGGATTACGAAGGTCAGCAGCAAAGACATTGGTTAATAAACTGGAATTAAATACATAAAGGATATTTGTATTATTTAACATATTAATTATTGCAGATTTTATTTATTTTGAGGAATGCTGTATCTGTTTTTTTTAGTGAGTGAGATGAATTAATGCATGTTCACATTTATTCTATTCAACTAAAGTAACATCTTACTCACAATTGCTCTCAACATTGGGACAGGAGAGCTTTTAATCAATAAATGGGGGAAAAAGTAACTGGCGTTACTTATTTGAAAAAGTAACTCAATTACTAACTAAATTTTCTTGTCAATTAAAATGTAATGTGTTACTTTACTAGTTACTGGGGAAAAGTAATATTATTACGTAACTTGCGTTACTTGTAATGCGTTAAAAAATAGACCGTTATAGATCTAGATATAACGAAAAAGGCTAATTGCCAACTACCTAAACAGGCAGCTGCCTATTAAGGAACCTCAAAAGTGTCTGATTTAGAACACCCTAATTACTGTAGGCCGACAGTAGCTCTTGAGGGTTTGCACTTATGTCACAATTTGGTCAGTTACGAATGCACAGCCATATTGGCGATACTCAGATGTAAACAACAGCATGGATTGCACAGTTAATGTACTACTATATACGTTGTTTGGCTAATTTATGCTCTCTAAACCATAGAAAAATTGGCTTCTTTGTTAAGAATAGATTGCCTTAGAATTTCTTTTGTCTTCTCTATCTTCTCAGGTTCTCTCACAACTGTCTGGTGCCAACAAAAACGTAACAAACCTGCTGCAGACTTTAGTGTGTTTCTGCCTGATGTCACCTGTGTAAGTTTCTCACTCCTCCTGAATCCCTTGATGACTGAAATTCATTGCCAGTTTAATTACACTGTTTCACCCTCTTTTGAGTCTAGGTATTTGTGTTGACATTTTCTTGAGTATTTTTGTGTGTAAAATAAACTGGAGGTTTGATCACCATGTCAACAGGTTTGTCTTTTGAATCATTCCTGTTTTTGATCTCCTGAGAATTTCACAGAAATTAATCACCCACAGTGAGGGTATTTTAATTTTCAATTAAGTTAAAAGGGTCGGAATTACATAATCATTTATGCTTCAGCAATTTCCAGGCGCCCAATTCACAGTTCTGTAAACATTTAAGAACACTGGATCTTCTACAGACATGTTGTTTTTGATGAGAATGATTTCTTGGCTTTGCCAACAGTCTCCTGAGGACTCTTTATTGCTCTTTCATTGCTCAGGAGGCTTAATTGAATTCTGAATTATGTTTCATTAGCACCAAGTGTCGTACCTTTGGAAAACAGACACAAATGACAAACCTGTTGAAAGTATAAAACTATAAAGCTAAAAAAAAATGTGCAAATTACATCTCAGATAAACTCTTGTGTTCACCAAGGCTGCATTGATTTGATAAAAAATACCATGAAATTGTGAAATATTATTACAATTTTAAAAAAGATGTTAAAATCGTAAGATTTTAAAATGTAATTTATTCCTGTGATGCAAAGCTGAATTTTCAGCATCATTATGCCAGTCTTCAGTGTCACATGATCCTTTAGAAATCTTTCAATATGCATATATTTTCTGCTCAAGGAACGTTTATTATTATTATCAATGTTGAAAATACTGCTGAATTTTATAGAAACTGTGATACTAGAAAGTTCAAAAGAACCTTTGTTTGAAATATAATTTCTTTTTGTCATTTTATCTTTTTGTCATTGTTTACAATCACGTTTGATCAATTTAATGCATTCTTACTGAATAAAAGTATTAATATAATTATTAATTATATTTATGTATTCATTTTTAAAAAATCGAACTGACCCCAAATGTTTTAACGGTAGTATATTTTGAAATCTTTTGATTGACTTTGGTGTCATAGTAAATCTAAGTATACAGTTTGAAACAGTGATTTTTAAACTCGTAATATAACTGGGCTCCTTTTCTCCTCATTGATATCAATTGACATAATAAAATTATTCTTTCCTGCAAGTCTTCATTTATAAGCTCATCACACACAAGAAAATACAATTAACTTTTAGCTACAGTCACTTCAAATGACTTTTTATGTTGTCTCATGTCATAGAAATATCCCAGACACAACTCCCAACCCTATCTCTGTTCTCTCGAGATTAAATTACCAGCTCTAATTCCTGTTGATCTCAACTCTATAGGTAGAACAGGTCACCTTCATAACTTAATGACTGTGTTTGTGCTATAAGGCATATTGTTCTACCTGTGTGGCTTTGGCTTTATGCATTACTGAGAATTTGAAGTCTCGCTTTGTGGGGCATTCTGAATGTAATGTAATGTGCTGGACTTACAGTGCTTTCATAGGTCAGCAGGTCTGAGCCAAGAGTATAACTCATCTCAGCAGGGTCACACCCACAGACTGGGGTATTTCTGAACTGAATTGAGATGTATGGTTGGGTGGGTTATGTATAATACATACACATTGTATTATTGGTCTATGACCTTTTCAACTTTTTTTGATGTCCTCTCATGCCTTGCCTAATGAACATGGATAGCAACTGTCGTGCTCAGACAGATCGAGTGTACAGTGTGATGGTGAGTAAGATATCCAATCACACAGCTCAAGCATTTAGTCAGCACCTCAAGTTGATATCTGAGTCCTTTGCCTTATGAATCTCATAAGATGTTAACCCATTTTAAGTTGCTTGTGGACTCTACCTTTGTCAGTGCATCCCTTTTTCCCATATTTTGGGATGACTAGATGGATTATGGACTACTAATAAGAAAGGAGACAACCTTGGCAGGGGTTTTTGACAACTTGCTAAATAATGTGTCATGTTCTGGTGTTTAATTTGAGCATTTTTAGTAACCAGTGAGCCAAAAACCCTCAGTATTTACATTCCATTGGGAGGTAAAGAAATAGGTTCTCGCTGTCCACTGAAGTTGTTGTATTTACAGTTAAAGTCAAAAGTTTACATATACATACAAAGATTGTTGTTCATGAGTTAAACTGCCCGCCGTTCTTCAGAAAAGTCCTTCAGATCCCACAGATTCTCTGGTTTAGCAGCATTTTTGTGTATTTTAACCCTTTCCAATAATAACTGCATTAAGATCCATATTTTCACACTGAGGACAACTGAGGGACTCATATGCAACTAATAGTTTAAACTAATAGAAGGTTTAAACACTCACTGATGCTCCAGAAGCAAAAATGATGCATTGAGAGCCAGGGGTGAAACTTTTGAATGGATTGAGGATGTGTACATTTTTCTTATTTTACCTAAATTTTTAATTTTTTCACTTAGTACTGCCCTTCAGAAGCTACAGAAGATACATGTTTCCCAGAAGGCAAAATAGGTTGAATTTACCCTGATCTTCAAATTCCAAAAGTTTTCAACCCCCAGCTCTTAATGCATCGTGTTTCCTTCTGGTGCATCAGGGAGCATTTGAACCTTTTGTAATAGTTGCATATGAGTCCCTCAGTTGTCCACAGTGAATCTCAAAAACATACAGTCATTGCTGGAAAGGGTTCAAATACACAAAAATGCTGAAAAACCAAAGAATTTGTAGAAGGGACTCATGAACAACTATCATTAAACAAAAAGAACACAGCTGTAGATTTAAAGGAAACCAATCAATCATGAACACATTTTAAAAATATGCACAGATCAAGCACTGTTTACAAGCTAAAACAACAATGTTGATTGGTTTTGATGTTAACGGACAACAAGGGACGGGATTTGGACTAGAAGAAGCATTATTTTGGATTTTGGCCATAAAGTTTAGAGTCATGGTTGAGGTCAGAGAGTTGAGGTTATTTCCCTTTGGGTGTAGGACACACAGGACACTGGCGTCATTGGGGGATGTTAGTCGTGTGTTAAGACTGTCGGCTAATAGTCAGGAAATGCACAGCTCTTCCTGTCTCTGAATAAATAAACCAACCCTCATCTATTGAGCTGTTCTCCTGGAGCCCTGAAAAGATCAGAAGCCATCAAGTGTTATTCCCAGGGAAAAATGACGGTCCTTCATGTATTGTGTCACTGGCTTTTTCTCAACTCATTTTTGGAGTGCTTATGTTTTTGTCTAAAATAGCTTAGTAGAACATCACTGGCATAGCGTTGCAGCACTTTTATTTTAATATTTGGAGTCATATCAGGGCAGGAGATGTTATTTAAAATTGTGTTTTACCTCAAGCAATAAATGACATTAGTTATTCATAAAACTAGTGGTTTGATAAAGGGATTCCCTGTTATTTTAACCCCTCATCTCTGAGATTTTGCCATTAGGGAGGAAACTCTGACCCACAGTATTGATCTCTATGGGGTTATTCTGTGTGCAATTCAGGTCACATTTGTTCTGCTACAAATGACCACTGTACAGTTACTGCCTCAACCTCTATTTGTCTATTTGTTCAGATCAATTACTGTATGTAGTGAATTACAGACCAGATCAATTGTACACTTTAGGACATCAGTTCTGAATCCGGTGCTCCTCATTTGTTTTCAAAAGATCATAATGTTTCAGATTTCAGGGCTATATTTAGTATGTTAAAATCAGTATGTTGGTCCTGTACTTTTCAAAATCCCTTCAGGGTCTAGGACTATAAATGGATCTACACTATTTCTAAGTGGAAAGTGTAGTTCATGTCCAAAGATACAGTACCATGGCAATATAAGATAGCGTAATAAACGATTACCATATATGTATACTGTGGTATTTATAGGGTACTTCAAAGAATACCATAGTCCGGAAACTATTTATTGTTCAAAGTACATGTCAAAACATAAATGAGTTTTATAGCACAGTATATCAGTATGTTATATCAGTTATATACACTGATATGTCAGTATGAAATTACCATGGTATTGCCTACTGATACTGTTACTGTACTATGGTACAGTAAATTTTGTAAGGGTGGAACCATTGCTATCTGCCATGAAAATACCACAATATTCTTACATTCTATGTACTTTGAAAAACATAGGACACTGGTCCATACATTTGAAGTCAAAAGTTTACATACACCTTGCAGAATCTGCTAAATGTTAATTACCAAAATAAGAGGGATCATACAAAATGTGTGTCATTTTTTATTTAGTATTTTTCTGAATAAAATGTTTCACATTAAATATGTTTACAGATAGTCCACAATAGAAAATAATAGCTGAATTTACAAAAATTGCCAAATGTTTACATACACTTAATTCTTAACACTTGTGTTGTTGTTAATGTTGTTAATGAGTCCCTTGTTTGTCCTTCTTCAGAAAAATCCTTCGGGTCCCACAAATTATTTGGTTATTCAGCATTTCTGTGTATTTGAACGTGTTTCAGCAATGACTGCATGATTTAGAGATTCATTTTTTCACATTGAGGACAACTGAGGGACTCATATGCAACTATTACAGAAGGTTCAAACACACACTGATGCTCCAGAAGAAAATAAAACAATGCATTAAGAGCTGGGGGGTGAAAACGTTTTGGATGTGAAGATCAAGCTAAATGTAACTTATTTTGTCTTCTGGGAAACATGTAAGAATCTTCTGTAGCTGCTGATATTTAGGCAAAACAAGAAAAATGTACACATCTTCTTTCTGTTCAAAAGTGTACACTCCTGGCTCTTAATGCAAATACACAAAAATGCTGAAAACCAAAGAGTTTGTAGCATCTGAAGGATATTTCTAAAGAACAGGGAACAGTTTGACTGTCCAGGACAAACAAGGAACTGAAAAAAAAAACAGCTGTGGATAATTCAGGTTACAACACAGTATTGAGAATCAAGTGAATGTAAACTTTTGAATGAGGTCATTTTTATAAGTTAAATTATTATTTTCTCTTGTGGACTATATGTAAATATCTTTTTTTGTGAAATATCTTATTCAGGTCAGTACTAAATTAAAAATAACATGCATTTTGTATGATCCCTCTTAGTTTGGTAAAATTTTGCAGATTCTGCAAGGTGTATGTAAACTTAAACTGTAAATATAGCTAATATTCATTCATTAGCATGATATACTGTATGTCTATAATACTGGCTCTGTACTCTTTTGTAAGTGTTTTCAAGCTTGCCTCACTGTGCGCATTAGGGTTAAAATACCCAGTGCTGCGGCACTATTGTGTTCCTGCCAACATCTAGCTTTTATCATCCCATAATAAGCACATTAGCATGTTGTCATGGATACTTTCAGAACAACACTTCATCAGCCATGAATACTGCTACTGCATAATTTCAGTGTAATTTTATTGTCTTTTTTCTACCCGAGATGAAAATTACTGTGTAGTGATATTAAAAATGTCCTTTTAATATCCTGCTGTGTTCTGGTACAACTGATATTTTCATTCTCTGTTCCCCTGTGACTAAAAGGAAGCAGGCCAAGCAAAACAGGCCTTCCTATAAATGTTTATCAGTCCCATTCTGTCAGAAAACAGCATGTGAGACAAAAAAAGTGAAAGGTAGAGTCATTGAGAGGGACAAACGGCTGCTGTGTTTAAGCCTGCATGCACCACAGTAGATCTTTTAGTAATGAATCATGCTGTGGATTATGGGTGGCTGTATATACAGTACAAATGTCTCCCTAGATCTCTCTTTATTGCCAGGAAGGAAACAGAGATCAGCATCCCTTCTGAGCTCTGCAGTCTAACCGAGAGAGGAGCAAACGCCTTTTTCTCAGATCTCACCTCCTGCGGCTTGAGTAGGAGTTTGGGCTGGTACATTTTTTGTTTTAGTAGCCTATTTCAGAACCGCATGGCAAGTGCTTTAATATATTTGTTTATTTTAACATTTATTTTCACATTTTCCTACATACGGTGTATTAACAATAAAATACGAATAAAATGCTCTAATGTGACTCTAATGCTGCATTAGCTACTGTGTTCATTAACCAGGTAATGCAATCTTGTTAACTGTGTCGAGATGTTCAGTTAATACCGCAGATACGGTCGTGAAGGGTTGGAACAGCCTCCATATGCCGTAATGATGTGGATTTAGGTAAGATGCTTATTGCACCACGTTCTACATAAAGATAATGAGATCTACCATGAGATCTATGTGGATGAAATTGAACAGATGAACTATTTGGGGTGGTGAAGTGCTTTCATCAGCATTTTTCACAATGAGTCTTATTGTTTTATAATTAGGGTCTAAAAGACTTGCTCTTGTGGATTTCTGGCTCTTTCCATTTTAATTTACCTGGAAAACAACTGAGCTCAATGTGCAATGTGAATTAGAGCCATTAAACCAATAGCCAAATTAATAATAATGCAAGGCTTTGTTAACCAATAAGCTTCTTTTGGGAGTATAAAGTGGTTTTGAATAAAAAAAGGAAATGGAAACTGATGTGGTTAGTAAAGTCTTACATTACAAATCTATCATTCTTTGCTGTTCTTTTATTTATTTATTTTTTGCCTTTTTTGGTTTTGCGGCTGTCCAATGAAAGTACAGTTGAGGTCAAATGTTTACATAAACCTGTTATATTAATTATTTTGCCAAAATAAAAGGGATCATACAAAATGCATATTAGTTCTGACCTGAATAAGATATTTCACATAAAGGACGTTTACATGTTAAAAGGTTTACATGCACTTGGTTCTTAATACTGTGTACTGAATACTTTATACTGAATCATCCACAGCTGTGTTTTTTTTTTCTTTTTTTGTTTAGTGATAGTTGTTCATGAGTCCCTCGTTTGTTCTGAACAGTTAAACTGCCTGCTGTTCTTCAGAAAAACCTTCAGGTCCCACAAATTCTTTGGTATTTCAGAATTTTTGTGTATTTTCCTTTCCAACAATGACTGTAGGATTTTGTGATCCATCTTTTCACACTGAGGACAACTGAGAGATTGAAATGCAGCTATTACAGAAGGTTCAAACGCTCACTGATGCTCCAGAAGGAAAAATGATGCATTAAGAGCCTGGGGATGAAAACTTTTGAACAGAATGAAGATGTGTACATTTTGCTAATTTTGCCTACTTTTTTCATTTATTTCTGCTCTTCAGAAGCTACAGAAGATATTTGCATGTTTTCCAAAAGGCAAAAAAAAAGAGTTAAATTTACCCTAATTTTCAAATCCAAAAGGTTCTTAATACATCATATTTCCTTCAGAAGCATCAGAGTTTGGACCATCTGTAATAGTTGCGGATGAGTCCCTCAGTTGTCCTCAGTGTGAAAAGATAGATCTCAAAATTATACAGTCATTGTTGGAAAGGGTTCAAATATACAAAAACGCTGAAAAACCAAAGAATCTGTGGGATTTTTCTAAAGAACAGTGTGCAGTTCAAATGTTCAGGACAAACAAGTCACTAAAAAAACAAAAAAACAAAAAAAACAACACCTGTGGATCATTTAGGTAACAACACAGTATTAAGAATCAAGCGTATGTAAGCTTTTGAACAGAGTAATTTTTTATAAATTAAACAATTATTTTCTTTTGTGGACTATATGTAAACATTTTATGTGAAATATCTTATTCAAGTCCTAAAATACAGTTGAGGTCAAAAGTTTACACACACAAGTTTTGACCTCAGTTGTATTTTAGGTATGCATGATACATAAAAATGTGCAGTAACTTGAAATATTTGCTTATGATTCTTGTCTTCAGATAGACTTTATGTAATCGTTTATATCTGGTGTAAATATTTTTGTTGAAGGTGACAGGTCAAAGAAAAGATAGCAATCTTTAGAAATCCCTTCAGGGCTGCTTGCTTGTGTGACTTTGTCGCCAGACGCATCACACCACTTGTGTTTAGAGAACGTGTATTCATATCTCCAATCACAGGCCACGTGTTTACTGTCTCATCGTTGTTTATGAACAGGCTCCAAGCAGCCTGGTACATGCAGGCTGATTGCAGAACGATTGTTTGAGAACTTTCATCTTCTTAGACCTGCCTGATTACCAAGGAGGAAGCATGATGACAATCTCCGTGTCTAATAGGACCTGTTTTTGTGTTTGCATTGGCAACATCCAGGTTCCCATAGTGCTGGTCCGTGACCTTTTTCTATTGTATACTTGCATAACTTGATCTGACTTATATGCAAGGACAGAACGTATTCTGATTAGTTTGATTCTTACTAGTACTCTTTGCTTTAAAAATGAAAGCAAAAGGTGAGTATAATTCACCACACCAATACTAAAAAACAGCAGCAGTGTGGTTTGGGTGTTTTGTATCCATCTGATGAGGACATGGTGCAAGCAGTCAAGATGTTCTCATGAAACCACCGTGAGAACCCTTTTTAAAGTGAGTGAAAGGTCTTCTATGTGTATGTGTTCTGGTATATAACAGCTGCAGTGACCACAATAAAGGGCAAGTGTGAGAATATAAATTTGAATGCATGAGCACTCAACTAATTCATTATGTTTTTTGAGTGGTGTAAGCCACAGAACATCTTGCACCTGAATGTGTAGAGAGTGCTGCTGTATTGGCAAAGCCAAGGAATGTATGAATTGGTGAGAGATATAGCTTGAATGCAATATAAGTCACTTTGGATTGCTAAACTAAGGATCCAGGATTCCAGCAGGATTTGGGTTGGATTTTATATGTTTTGGAGGTTCTTGATCGGTGGATTGGTGTCAGATTTGCCAAAAAATCAGATGTTTGCTGCCTGAGCAAAATCTTAAGGCTTATTCACACCAATGACGATAAAATCTGAAAGGCTGCCAATGTTTTATTGTTCATCAACTGAAAAAAAAAAAATTCTGAAAGTGATTCTAACAGTGTTCCTATTGTTGCTATTCTTTTACATTTAGAAAGATTTTTAAAACTATATCTTTATCATTGTCATTATAATTATCATTCTTTGTGTGAACGGGGCCTTTAGTGTGCTATTTTTCAGCATTAAAAAAATTAAATGATGTTTAGATAACTCAGTTATCAGTTTCAGTTTGCATAACAATTGCTTAAAAAAATGATCGCCGTCTCATCTCATGATAGTGTGTTTTAGACAGATTAGCCCTCATCATTCTTCCACATGAAGCTTTTACAGGTCACTTTTCGGTCACTAAATGTTTCCATGAGGGACAACAGTAGAAATCACATGACAAGGGAGTGCTAAACTGTACTAAACTGAATGACTTATAATGTCAAGAATGAGGATATGAGAAATAAGTAGGAGTTATTGTGGTAATTGTTGCACTGTGCTGCTGAGCACATTCAATTTGAGACCTTTGGTGAACAATTAATGCAGAAAAACTGTTGTATTACATTTTTTTTTCACTCGCTAACAAGCGCTTACCCATACTTCAGATACTTTTTCTAAACTCTTAACACAGACTCACACCTACAAAACACAATTGGCCAAATGGATAATTTTCTTCTCAAAAATACATTTTGTTAAATATATACTAACTCTTCATTTCAAAATAGAACACATCTTTCTCTGCACACACTAGCTTTACCAAAACACTGGAAACCTGACTCAAAATGAAATTATTCTGTCAAAGAATAACACTTGTTTTCACTTCACAAGGTACATGCAGTCAATCAAAGTACACCAGGTTTCAAAATACTGGCTATTGTTGACATTACAAAAACTGCATAGACTTTTATGTTTCAGTTTTACAGGTATTTGCATGCAAAACATGCAATCCATCGTTTTGACACAAAATTTCTTGCTTGGGAACTGTATGTCCACATGTATAGTAATGTTCACATTTAAAAGCATTCCAGTAAAAAGCAATTAAGTTTTTTCCTTTACTGTTTTCTACAGGAGGTACAGTAGAAACACGGTATGATAGAACAGAAAAAGTTTTACAGTATTGCTTACAGTGAAGGGCATTCTGAACAAAAAACAACAGCAAAAAGCCTAGATAAAAAGGGGGGGGGGGGGTCTAAAAAAAAGCACAAAATTACTGTATCTAATGTCTGCGATCTTCAAGGTTATGCCACATGTTTTCATCAACATCACTCCTCAAAGTTCTCCTTTTACTGTATAAATGTAAATGTAATAGAAAAAAATAACCCCTGCCACTGAGTCTAAGCCAGACTGGAATCAGTTGTGGTTGGCCCAATTTACCCAACATAAATACACAATTATTCAATTGTTTGTTTATTATCAGCTGAGATATATTTTTGAAATTGATATTGTTTTTGAACTGATATCATTGCAGAAGCAGAGGTTTTTATACTGTATCTAAGGTTTGGAATATTGTTTTTGCTATTGTGGGATGTTGTGTGTTAACATTCGTAAATACTACTAAAACAATCCATAATTTTGTTGGGAGGTATAGCTTGTCTGTTAAGAAAAAGCAAGCATTGCGGAAATGTGTTCACTGACTGCATATTGGGTGAAAATGTCATGAAATGTGTGAATGGTATGGCCACAATAGACCGATGGTGTGCTAATTGTGTTTAGAGTTTTTAAAATGTGATGACTGGTTGGACAAACGCTTGTTAGCGACTGAAAAAACTGTAATATACTCTTGACCAGTGTTGGGGAAAGTTACTTTTAAAAGCAATGCATTACAATATTGTGTTACTCCATGAAAAAGTAACAAAAACTAAATTAATTACTTAGTCTAGTTACTTATAATGGAAAGTAATGCATTATGTTACTTTTGCGTTATTTTTTGTCACCTGGGCTGGGGTTGCTTATTTGTTTTTTAGTAACAAAAAAATCCAAAATTTATTTACAAAATTTACAAAAGTGAAGTGCCTCTGTCTCTGGACCTCACTCCCGATTTCTCTCAACATGGTAAAGGAGAGCTTTCATTGAATAAATGGGAAAACAAAGTAACCTGTGTTACTTATTTGCAAAAGTAACTGAGATATTTTTTTTTTGTAAATGTAAAAGTAATGCATTACTTTTCTAGTTACTTGAAAAGTAATCCTATTATGTAACTTGTGTTACTTGTAATGCATTACCACTGAAAAGTTTCCTACTTTTTCAACAGTACCACAACATTGATACTGAATCAAAATACAGTGCAAAACATATTGTGTGACCAGTGTAGTCCAATGTACAAAAGAATGACTCTTATGAGCCATTTCTCTGTAGTGAATCAAAAACAGGGCGGTCATTGCAGTTTGATTCTAAACGGAATGATTCTAATGATTCATTACATTTTAGTAAATCAAGTACATAAAGTGCAACCATTGTACAGTGCTGCTTGAAAGTTTGTGAACTCTTTAGAATCTTCTATATTTCTGCATAAATATGACCCAAAACATTATCAGATTTTCATATAGAGTGGTGTGAAAAAGTGTTACCCCCCTTCCTGATTTGAACACAAGTGAACACAACATGCAGTTTTTGAATTAAGTTTTTTATTATGAAGGGAAATTGTTTGCCCCCTAAACTTAATAACTGGTTGGGCCATCCTTAGCAGCAACAACTGCAATCAAGTGTTTGTGATAACTTGCAATGAGTCTGTTACAGCGCTGTGTAGGAATTTTGGCCCACTCATCTTGGCATAATTGTTATAATTCAGCCACATTGGAGGGTTTTTGAGCATGAACCGCCTTTTTTAGGTCATATGCCACAGCATCTCAATAGGATTCAGGTCAGGACTTTGACTAGGCCACTCCAAAGTCTTCATTTTGTTTTTCTTCAGCCATTCAGAGGTGGATTTTCTGGTGTGTTTTGGATCATTGTCCTGCTGCAGAACCCAAGTTCGCTTCAGCTTGAGGTCACGAACAGATGGCCGGACATTGTCCTTCAGGATTTTTTGGTGGACAGCAGAATTCATGGTTCCATTTATCTTCCAGGTCCAGAAGAAGCAGAACAGCTCCAGACCATCACACTACCACCTCCATATTTTACTGTTGGTACGATGTTCTTTTTCTGAAATGCTGTGTTACTTTTACACCAGATGTAATGGGACACTCACCTTCCAAAAAGTTCCACTTTTGTCTTGTCAGTTCACAGAGTATTTTCCCAAAAGTCTTGGGGATCATCAAGATGTTTCCTGGAAAAACTGAGACGAGCCTTTATGTTCTTTTTGCTCAGCAGCGGTTTTCGTCTTTGAACTCTGCCATGAAGGCCATTTTTGCCCAGTCTCTTTCTTATGGTGGAGTCATGAGCACTGACCATAACTGAGGCAAGAGATCCCTGCAGTTCTTTAGATGTTGTTGTGGGGTCTTTTGTGGCCTCTTGGAGGAGTCATTGCTGTGCCCTTGGGGTAATTTTGGTCAGCCGGCCACTCCTAGGAAGGTTCATCACTGTTCCATGTTTTCTCCATTTGTGGATAATGGCTCTCACTGTGGTTCGCTGGAGTCCCAAAACTTTAAATGGCTTTATAACCTTTTCCAGACTGATAGATCTGAATTACTTTCTTTCTCATTTGTTCCTGAATTTCTTTGGATCTCAACATGATGTGCAGCTTTTGAAGATCTTTTGGTCTACTTCACTTTGTCAGGCAGGTCCTATTTAATTGATTTCTTGATTGCGAACAGGTGTGGCAGTAATCAGGCCTGGCTGTGGCTAGAGAAACTGAACTTGGGTGTGATAAACCACAGTTATGTTTTAACAGGGCCATGTGGGTTTGGATTTTGTTTTCCTTCATAAAAACAACCCTTCAATTAAAAAACTGCATGTTGTGTTTACTTGTGTTATCTTTGATTAATATTTAAATTTGTTTGATGATCTGAAACATTGAAGTGTGACAAACATGCAAAAAAATAAAAAATCAGGAAGGGGGGCAACACTCTTGCACACCACTGTAAGTCATGAAAGTAGACAAAGAGAACCCAATCAAACAAGTGAGAGAAAAAATATGTTCTCTGTCATTTATTTATAGAGAAAAACATCCATATCTGTATGTGAATCTTTGCTTTCAGTATCTGGTGTGACCCCCTTTTGCTGCAATAACTGAAGGTAAAGTTTCTTGTAAATGCTGATTAGTCCTGCACAATAACTTGTGGGAGTTTTAGCCCATTACATAGAACCACTTAAACTCTGTGATATTGGTGGGTTTCCTCCTATGAACTGCTTGCTTAGGTCCTTCCACAACATTTTAATTTAATTTTAATTAAGGCCTGGACTTTGACTTAGGCATTCCAAAACATTAACTTTGTTTCTTCTTTAAACATTGTTTGGTAGAATTTCTTGTGTGCTTGGGGTTGTTGTCTTGCTTCATGACCCACGTTCTCTTGAGACTCGTGACGTTTTCCTTTAGAGTTTGCTGGTATAATTCAGAATTCATTGTTCCATCAATGATGGCAGGCTGTCCTGACCAAGATGCAGCAAAACAGGCCCAAGCCATAATAATACCACCACCATGTTTCACAGATGGGATAAGATTCTTAAGCTGGAATGCAGTGTTCTTTTCTCCAAAAATAATAGCTTCTCATTTAAACCAGCAAGTTCTATTTTGGTTTCATCCATCCATTAAACCTTTCCCTAATAGTCCTCTGGCTTGTCCACATGATTTTTATTTTTTTGGAGAACAGGCTTTCTTGCAACTCTGCCATGCGCACCATTGGTTGCTCAGTGTTCTCCTGATGGTGGGCTCGTGAACATTAGCAAAAAAGGCAAAAAAGGCCTTAAATTGCTTACAAGTTACCCTGGGAACTATTGCAACCTTGCAGACTGTTACACGTTCTGTGTTGGAGTGATCTTTGTTGCTCGACCACTTCTCAGGAAGGTAACAGTGGTCTTGAATTTTCTCCATTTGTACACAATCTGTCTGACTGTGGATTTGTGAAGTCCAGACTCTTTAGAGATGGTTTTGCACCCTTTTCTAGCCTGATGAGCAACATCAACTTTTTTTCTGAGGTCCTCAGTAATCTCCTTTGTTCGTGACATGACTCACTTCCACAAACATGATCAGACTTTGAAAGATCCCTGTTCTTTGAATAAAACGGGTCACATACTGACATTTGATGGTCATTGCACTGACTGAAAAAAACATATGCACAGATGGATTCTAATTTCACCTTCAAATTAACTGCTAATCCAAGAGATTCACATACTTTTGCAAGACATGGATATGTAACACTGCGTCATTTTTCTCAATAAATAAATGACAAAGAAAATATTTTTCAGGACTTGTATGAAAATCTGATGATGTTTTGGGTCATATTTATGCAGACATTGTTTGATTCCCAATCTAATTATTCTAATGATTCTTTTTTTTTTCTTATTGAATCAAAAACAAAGTTCGACCCGCTTTAAAACTAAACTAAGTCTACTCTGTGTGCACACACTTTATTTAACTTGTCCACATATCTAGCCCTCATGACTGATTAAGCTTCGTCAGAGTTTTGAATACTGTGTTAGTTTCCATAATTCCTGAACAAATGACTCTTATAATCCAGTTCCTTTTAGTGCATCAAAAACACACAGTGTGACCAATGTACTCTGACTCCTGAGCAAATGACTTCTTTTAGTGACTCAAAAATATAAAAGAAATTAAATAGATTTTTTCAAATATTTGTTTCTTAACAACGCCAAAATAATTATTGACAGAACCATCAAGGAGCTGGAATCGTTGAGAAGAATCAGCTCTTTTTAATCATCCAATCATCAAATGTGCACTAAAATGTGCACAAACCTGTTTTCCTGTTTTCAGTTTGCAGTAATAGCACAACATTAAATGCCCCTGCTAAAAGGAATTGAGTTGTACAAATGGGGCACAATAAATGGTACAAAGAGCCCAATTTACACAGAAAGAAACCTTTTTTCTGCAGAAATTAATGATAGTGAAGTTTAAGTTCTTATTGAGTAAGAAGCATGTTTTTACACAGAAATACTGTTCTATACTGTGTTGCAACAATTTAGCGATGTATCAGCTACATGTGACATTTTGTTACCCTTCTTTGTTGCCACTTACAAGAATATGAAACTCCAACGTAATACTTCCTTTCATATAGTTCCGCATCAGACGGCTCTCAGACTGCCAGACTCTCCTGGGAAAATGACAACAGTGAGCCGTTGTTTCCTCAGTTTGTTATGTTTTAGCTATTTAAGGATTCATTGTGCTTGTCTCTATCCCGGACGACCCATTTATGGTGATTCAATGTAAACGCGTTCTCCAGATTCCACATACCACCCGGGGTTCTGCAGGTGCGTGTGTTAGGGCCTCTTTAATTTCAGTTTGAACACAACAGGATTAACCTGTACAGCTAGTGCACATTTTTATTTTATTTAACTCACCCGCATGAAAGCTCTCATAACTTATACGCTGCATTGTTGCTCTTTCTTTTGAATTTTATCTCAGTTTCCAGGAACTTTAGCAACTCTGAGGTCAGCCTTATGACTCAGGCTGACAAATGAAAAACTCCCACTGAATGCTCATATTTAGTGAGTAGTTTATTCGTTTATTCAAGTGAACTAAAAGGCTAAATAGGTGTAAGCACTTTTGTTGTTGTAAATAAAAAATTATATAAATACTATTTAGTTTCTTGCACAGACTGATTGTTTGGTGTCTTAAGACCTCAATGTATCGTCACAAGCTGCAGGGTTTAATTTGGTTTTGTCTGTATGATTTTTTTTTTTAACTCTCAAAGCCATGGAGCCCATTGACTGCCATTATATGACTGACAGACTGCGACGGTTTGAGTTAAAAATCTTTGTGTTCTACTGAAGAAACAAAATCTCCAACATCTTGCTAAACATCAAATTTAAATTTTTGGGTAAACTATCCTTTAAGCTCATCAAAATTCCATTTATTTGATCAAAAAATGCAGAAAAAATATTATTGCAGTTTGAAACAAAAGTTTTCCATTTAAAGCATCACAGGTTCCAAAAAATATTAAGCAGCACAACTGTTTCCAACATTGGTAATAATTCAGCATATTAGAATGATTTCTGAAGAATCATTTGACACCAAAGACTGGAGTAATGATGCTGAAAATTCAGCTGTGCATCACAGGAATAAATTATTTTTTTAAAAGTATGAAAATAGAAAAATACTATTTTAAATTGCAATAATATTTCACAGTATTACGTTTTTTTTTTTTCTGTTTTTTAGTCAAGGCCATTTACCAGTTCCATTTGGCATCATTATTTTGACAGCTTTGTGTGTCAAATATGAATATGTGCATATGCAAATGAGATTTGAGCTGTTGCAGAATGGTCAATGAATAATAGATTTTTAACTAAATAAATTACATTTCTGTCTTTTTATGACACAAAGCTATCATTTGGCTTCAGAAGACATGTAATATAGTGTATATCAAAGATTTTATACTTTCATTGCTTATTAGCCTATTTTAAAGCTTTGCTATATACTGTTTTGTGTTGAAAAGACACAATTCTCCTTTTGTGTTTTATAGAAGAAAGAAAGTGAAGACTGTTTGGAAACATAGAAGCATTATTATATCTTGTTTTATTGTCACAAACCACAAAATCACTAACAGGCAACATCTATCCCCATTTGTTTTCTGGAGTGTCTCTCTAGAGGTCTGTATTTGTGACCTTGGACCACAAAACACATCATAAGGGTCATTTTTTAAAACTGAGATTTATACATTATCCTTATGCTGAATAAATTTTCAAGACAATATTTGTCAATATTAAATAGTTGGATGCAACTATTTGAAAATCTGCTATCCGAGGGTGCAAGAAAATCTAAATATTGAGAAAATTGCTTTTAAAGTTGTCCAAATGAAGGTCTAAGCAATGCATATATTACTAATCAATTACAGTAGGAAATGTACAAAATATCTTCATGGAACATGATCTTTACTTAATATCCAAATGATTTTTTGGCATAAAAGAAAAATCGATAATTTTAACACATACAATGTAACGTTGGCTGTTGCTACAAATATACCTGTGTTTCTTACGACTGATTTTGTGGTCCAGGATCACATTTTATCTTATCTTGTGTCCTGTTCTGACTTAATCTGTTCTATTTTAATCCATTCCAGGAATGAGGATTTGGGCTATTTTGGAAATAATCCTTTATATAAAGATTGATTTTTGTAATTTCAGAATCCCTTAACTTAAGTGTGGTGAATGCGCAGCATATGTCTTGCCTGTGTCATGCATGCTTTTTTTTTTTTTGGTATGTTCAGATGCGGTTACATTGGGTGCAGAGGGACTCTAAAATGTGGCAGGAATTCTAGAAACTTCTGAAATGATACTCTCCTCCTTGATCTTTGAGGTCCAGGTCAGATGGCTGCCAACAGGTGGTAATGTGAGAAACATGAACCCACGATAAGTCATAAAGAAACTCTAGCAGTGCATATCTTGGGCATATCTAAGTGCAGACGCTTGCTCTGCAATGTGACGTGCAGAAGAGGAGATAAGAAGGTAGAGAGCAGATGAAAGACTGAATGAATAAGAAAGGGAGCACTGAATGCATAATGTCTCTTAATTAAAGGAATAGTTCACCCAAAAATAAACATTGTGTCATCATTTATATTCCCAACATGTGTGATCTGTAGATTTTCTGGTAACACTTTAGATTGGGAACACTAACTGTAGTTGTTTATAAGCATTCAGGTTACTAACATATTGGCTGTTTATTAGTACTTATAAGGCACATATATGACCCTGGACCACAAAACCAGTCTTAAGTAGCATGGGTATATTTGTAGCAGCCAAAAATACATTGTATGGGTCAAATGTGTATTTTTATTTTATGTCAAAAATCATTAGGATATTAAGTTCCATGTTCCATGAAGATATTTTGTAAATTTACTATCGTAAATATATCCAAACTTAATTTCGTAATAAGTAATATGCATTGCTAAGAGTTTCTTTTTTTTGCACCCTCAGATTTCAGATTTTCAAATTTGTTCATTGTATGGGTCAAAATTATTGATTTTTCTTTTATGCCAAAAACCATTAGGAAATTAAGTAAAGATCATGCTCCATGAAAATTTTTTGTAAAATTCCTACTATAAATATATCAAAATGTAATTTTTGATTAATAATATGCATTGTTTAGAACTTAATTTGAAGAACTTTAAAGGTGATTTTCTCAGCATTTTGATTTTTTTGCACCCTCAGATTCCAGATTTTCAAATAGTTGTATCTCAGCCAAATATTGTCCTATCCCAGGGAGGCTCAACCCTGTTCCTGGAGATCTACTATCCTACAAAGTTCAGCTCCAACCCTGAAGAATCACACCTGAACCAGCTAATTAATCTCTTAAGTAGCACTTGATTGTTAAAGACAGCTGTATTGGAGCAGGGCTGGAACAAAAATCTGCAGGCAGGCAGGTTCTCTAGGAGCAGGGTTATCCTATCTAGGCCCTGTCCTATCCTGACAAACCATACATCCATAGAAAGCTTATTTATTGAGCTTTCATATGATGTATACATCTCAGTTTTGTCAAATTTAACCTTATGACTGGTTTTGTGGTCCAGGGTCACATATATAAATATTGACATATAAACCTCAGTTTTAAAAAAATTGACCCTCATGACTGGTTTTGTGGTCCAGGGTCACATATTAATGCCTCAATTAAGTATAACCACATTCTAGATCCCTTAACCCTACCTAATACCTACCTAAACATAACTACTACAAGAACTACCTTACTTACTATCAATAAACAGCCATTAAAGGGTAGTATTTGCCGCCTGGAATTGATTTCCAGAGGCATTTGTTTTGCATTTGTGAGGGCGACTTTTCTAAACACTTCATATGTTGTTATTATAAACTGTTGTCAATAACAATAGACTGTTTAAAATTGTTTAAAAAAAAAGTCAACAAACCTTTTATTTCTTGCAATTCTATTATGTCTTGCAATTCTGACTTTAGAACTCGTAAATGTAAGTTTATATCTCACAATTATGAGAAAAATAAATCTGAGCTGTGAGATGTAAACTGCCAATTTCGAGAAAAAAGTCTAAACTGTGAGATAAAATGTTATTTTTTTATTCAGTGGGGGAAACTGCCATAGATACAGCACCAAATGCATGAAAAAAAAAAAACATGTTTTGCCTGTAGCGTCTTGCTTTCAATGTTCCTCACACAATTGCTGTCATCCATTTCAGAAGTTTCTGAATATACCGAATGAGTCATATATGCCACTTTTATCAAACTTCTATCCTGATTTTTTTTTTTTTTTTAGTGTTTTTAGAGCTTGACAGTCCCAGTCCTTGCTCACTTCCATTATATTAGAAATTCTCTACAAAAACAGCTTTTGTCTTCTACAGATGAAAGAAAGTCATACAGCCTTGAAATGACACAAGGATGAGTAAATAATGACAGAATTTACATTTTTAAGGTAATCTTTTCATTTTTGAACTTCTTTCTTGTGCTTTATTTAGTAGGCCTATATTCATTTGGTTCATTCATTTGATAACCTGCAGTTGGGAGCTGTGCGTTCATCTATTTAGGGAAGGTGAGCAGTTACTAGGTGACCCATTTCCAAAGTGAACTGTAGTGTCTCAGGTGACACACTCTCCTCCTGTCACACTAACGCCTCTGTGCTCTTGCCAGGATGGATGGAGAGAGTATCTTCTAAGGCCCAAGCTCACATAATCAACAAAAACTAAGAAAGGAAGGAAGCTTAACTGGTCTAGTCACACAGGTTGTCCGAGTTGGTCTATCTTTATACACTGAAAGTAATATCAGATTATCCGAATATTCAAATGAACATCTGAATTTTGCAAATACAAATTCCATGGAAACTATTTGCTTTTTTGACAAACATTATAATGCCTACACAACTGAAAGGTGTGAGAAAAGGTGTAGGTGTGATTTTCCTCTATATCATTTATATATAGGTTCAGCTGACCTTAAAAATGCCAAGTGGGCTGATCAAAGTAGATCTTTCTATAGGTTAGGTAAAGGAAAGTTTTGAGGCATTTTTAGAAGATGCACAGCATCATAGTTATCTGGTAATCTGGTGTTGTAATATCATATGCAACAAGTTATTGAGAAAAAACCGTTTCCCTCAGATAACACCTTCAGTGTGAAATCCCCTGCGTGCATGCTGCTATTTTTAAGGTCCAATGCATTCACAGGCAGTATTATTGATTTATTGAACAGACATTTTTGTGCCAGTGTGTAAATTCCTATCCATAATAAATGAGAACATAAAGACGTTATGCAGAAATGCATGTAATTCCAAACCTTTAAGACCTTTGTTCATACACAAGTTGAGATATTTTTGATGAAATCCGAGAGCTTTCTGACCCTCCATAGACAGCAACGCAATTGACACGTTCAAGGCCCAGAAAGGTAGTAAGGACATTGTTAAAATAGTCCATGTGACATCAGGGATTCAACCATAATATTAAGAAGTTACGAGAATACTTTTTGTGCGCAAAGAAAACAAAAATGTACAGATAATCTACTCATCCCCTTGTCATCCAAGATGTGTTTCTTTCTTCAGTCGTAGGGCAATTTTGTTTTTTTTGAGGAAAACATTTCAAAATTTCTCTCCATGTAATGGACTTCTGTGGTGCCCCGAGTTTGAACTTCCAAAATGCAGCTTCAGAGGGCTCTAAACAATCACAGCCGAGGAAAGAAGGGACTTATCTGGCAAAAACCATCAGTTATTTTCTAATACAATTTATATACTCTTTAACTTCAAATGCTCATCTTGTCTAGCTCTGTGTAGAGATTAAAAAGTATATAAATTGTAAATGTTTTAAAAAAAATAACCGATAGTTTCGCCAGATAAGACCCTTCTTCCTCGGCTGGGATCATTTAGAGCCCTTTGAAGCTGCATTTAAACTGCATTTTGGAAGTTCAAACTCGGGGGCACCATAGAAGCCCATTATATGGAGAGAAATCCTGAAATGTTTTCCTCAAAAAACAAAATTGCCCTACGACTGAAGAAAGAAACACATGAACATCTTGGATGACAAGGGTGTGAGTACATTATCTGTAAATTTTTGTTCTGAAAGTGAACTACTACAGTTTTTTCTCTTCACAAGAGTACCACGACGTTCTGCTGTATTGCTGTCAATGCAGGGTCAAAAAGCTCTTGGATTTCATTCAAAAATGCAACAAAACCTAATTTGTGTTCCAAAGATGAATGAAGGTCTTGTAGGTTTGGAATGACAATGACTTGAAAGTAAGTAATATATTACTATATATATTTATGTATGTATGTATATATATATATATATATTGTCTACCTTTGTTTATAAGTTATACAGTCTGAAATTCTTGTTTTTTATGGATGTAAAAACACAATATACAGTTGAGGTCAAAAGCAGAATCTGCAAAATGTAAATTACTTGCCAAAATAAGAGGAATCGTAATAAAAAATGCATGTTATTTTTTATTTAGTATTAACCTGAATACATTATTTCACAAAATAGCCATTTACATCTAGGCCACAAGAGAAAATAATAGTTAAATTTATAAAGATGACCCTGTTCAAAAGTTTGCATACACATGGTTCTTAATACAGTGTTGTTAGGTGAATGATTCACAGCTGTGTTTTTTGTTTTGTTTAGTGATAGTTTTTCATGAGTCCCTTGTTTGTCCTCAACAGTTAAACTGCTCACTGTTCTTCAGAAAAATCCTTTAGGTCCCACAAATTCTTTGGTTTTTCTGCATTTTTGTGTATTCAAACCCTTTCCAACAATGACTGTATGATTTTGAGAATCGTCTTTTTACACTGAGGACAACTGAGGGATATGCAACTATTACAGAAGATTTAAACACTCTCTGATGCTCCAGAAGGAAATATGAGTCATTAACTATTGAATTAGGTAAATTTAGCTTATTTTGTCTTCTAGAAAACATGTAAGTTATCTTCTATAGCTTCTGAAGGGCAGTGCTAAATGAAAAAAAAAAAAGATGTTTAGGCAAAATAAGAAAGATTTACACAATTTCATTCTGTTCAAAAGTTTTCACCCCTGGCTCTTATTGTATTGTTTTATTCTTCTGAAGCATCATTGAGCATTTGAACCTTCTGTAATAGCTGCATATGAGTCCCTCAGTTGTCCCCAGTGTGAAAAGATGGATCTCAAAATCATACAGTCATTGTTGGAAACGGTTCAAATACACAAAAATGCCAAAAAAACAAAGAATTTGTGGGACCTAAAGGATTTGGGTTCAGACAGCAGGTTTGACTGTTCAGGACACTAAACAAACAAACAAAAAAAAATTGTGGATCAATTGGGTAACCACACAGTATTAAGAATTAAGCATATGTAAACTTTTAAACAGGCTCTAATTTATAAATTCAACTATTATTTTCTTTTGTGGATTATATGTAAAGGTCTATTACGTGAAATATCTTATTCAGGTCAGTACATAATAAAAAATAATATCATGCATTTTGTATGATCCCTCTTAATTTGGTAAAATAATTAACATTTTGCCGATTCTGCAAGGTGTATGTAAACTTTTGACCTCAACTGTAAATAGATATTTACTGATTGCGGATAGGAGGTTTTGCAGTGACACATTAAAATTTCAGTAGACCTTCCAGTTTGGCCTTCACCTTGTCCCCGAACCTTGTGGCCAAGTGCCATGTTAACCTCAAAGAGCAAATATTCCCAAGCTCTCCATGACACCTTTATTGAGCAATTTACATAATAGAAAGCCATAAAAGCAGCTGTGTGTTCACACAGAAGATCTTTTGCTCAGTATAGAAGATTTACATTAAGCATCAAAGGACGCATTAACTACAGACAGTGAGAAGTGCAACAGCAGTGACATAAAAGGCATGTGTATATTTGCAACTGCATCTTTATATGTCATTCTTAATGTGCAAATCTCCCCGAATCGCATTAGCATGAAAGCCTGCGGACATGGCTGTTCCTGTCTGAAACTCTGTATGTGTGTGAGTACGTCCTTGACTCTAGGTCATGTTTCATGCCCACACTGCTGTGTACATGCCAGGATGCTCTTTGGGATTTACTGCAGTGCGAATTAGCTGCTTGTTGGCGTGTGTGCGAGAGAGAGATTTATGCTGTTATTCACTCTGATTTATATCACCAGGCAGTGTCCCTTATGTAACACATCGATTCCTGGGAGCTAGGGTCTGTTGCTTTGTCATGAAGGCGGTGTGTGTGTCATGGTGACGTCATTAGCATAATCCTGTTCCTTGGCCTTCAGTGTGAACTTTGGCGTCAATGTGCGATGCTGCACTGGCAGGTAAATCAATGATAATGTAAATGAGATTGAATTATGATGCCTTACAGCTTGTGAGGTGAAGAGTCCTCTAGCGCCCACTGAGGCACACACAGCTGACAAAAAAGCCCTGTCTGTGCGAATATACATGTCTGTTATGGTGGATAAGCATAGATAATGGCATGGCATATTAGGGTTTGCTAATAGCTTTATGATCCACTTGGACAATGTCATTAAATCATTAAAGGTGCTGTTAGCAGTCCGCTTTGCTGTATGATTTTCAGTGTGAAAATCCATCTTTTCACACTGAGGACAACTGAGGGACTCATATGCAACTATTATAGAATGTACAAACGCTCACTAATGCTGCAGAAGGGGAACAATGCATTAAGAGCCGGGGGTGAAAACTTTTGAAATTTGAAGATCAGGGTAAATTTAACTTATTTTGTCTTCTGGGGAACATGTAAGTACCTTCTGTAGCTTCTGAAGGGAAGTATTAAATGAAAAAAAAAAAAATATTAGGCAAAATAAGAAAAATGTACACATCTTTCTGTTCAAAAGTTTTTACCCCCGGATCTTAATGCATCTTGTTTCCTTCTGGAGCATCAGAGGAGCATCAGTGAGCATTTGAACCTTCTGTAATAGTTGCATATGAGTCCTTTAGTTGTCCTCAGTGTGAAAAGATGGATCTCAAAATCATACAGTCATTGTTGGAAAGGGTTCAAATATACAAAAATGCTGTGAAACCAAAGAATTTGTAGGACCTGATTTTTCTGAAGAACAGCAGGCAGTTTAACTGTTAAGGACAAGCAAGAAACTCATGAACAAAAAAAAAAAACTGAGCTAACAACACAGTATTTAGAATCAAGGGGATGTAAACTTTTGAACAGGGTCATTTTTATAAATTCAACTATTTTCTCTTGCGGACTGTAAACATCTTGTATGTGAAATATCTTATTCAGGTCAGTACTAAATAAAAAATGCAAACATGCATTTTGTATGATCCCTTTTATTTTGGTAAAATAATTAACTTTTTGCAGATTCTGCAAGGTGTATGTAAACTTTTGACCTCAACTGTATGTTGTGCCGTGCAGCAAACCTGGTTTTGAACACATGTAACCGGATTTGGCAATAATGTAAAATGATTCACAGGCAGAGTGTCTCTAAATAAAAATATGTAGGCTGCTCTTCTTGCTCTTTCTTTCTACTGTTTACATAGCCTAGGGCTGTCATACGACTTATTACAGATATCTGCCAGTAAAGATATTTTATTGTGATATTCCCCAAATAAATCACTTACAGCACCTATAAATTTAGTGATAACTCAGGATAGCTGCTAATCATTAGCTAATCAGATAAAAAAGAAGGTCAATGTCTTAGACTCTAGAAGCACAATAAAAGTTTGATGCAGCAGTTTTACAGTGAAAATATTAACTGAAGTGATGGTTTTATTTAGGTGTGCAGATGGTATCAAAGCAAATGGGTATTAAACCATCTATTAGCTGGTGCTTTATATTTTACAGTCACCAAAAATAGCATTTTATAAATAATATATAGTGGCATTTTTACAGTGTTTGTTCTCAGGGTGGTGTTGGTACTTTGAAGTGTGCATGTGTAGCTAATTTTATCCAGTTTTGTCCTTTGTGCCAAATACCCAAATCAGCTGTAAAATGGCAGCAATATGCTCACAGATTTTACATTTTTGGGCCAATTAATCCACCTTTTCTGAATAAACAATGACGCCATGATGGATTCTTCCATTTGGGTGCTTTCGTACTCTGGTCTCATGTTAAAATGGGTTGAAAAAGTTTTTTTCAGTATAACTTAATATAAAAATGTCCACAGATCACAGTATCGGCAATAAATTTAAGGAATTCCTGTAAAGTACTTGTTTTTGCATACAAGCAAATCTGTTTGTGTCCGGCGCTTTATGCCTTACATAAACAATGATAAAAGAAAACAAGCATGGCTTGCAGTGCTTAAGTTAAAATACTGGGTGTGTAATAATGAAATATTATGTACTCTTATTACTTTGTAGACAGAATCCCACGAACTCTGCCTGGATTAGAAGCTGGAAGCAAAAGTACTCTTACCCCTTCATGTTCAATCTACACTCCATACACCACAATGAGAAATCAAAAATCAGGTTTGTAACAACTTTGCAAATTTATTAGAAATAAAAATGCAGATGTTACTACACTTTGAGTGAAGTTAACCTGTGGCAAATTCATTTGAATAAGTATAATTTTGGAAGGCACACAGCTCTCAATAAAAGCTCTAACAGCTGAAAATGCATAACAGAGCAAAGACCAAGCCCTGAGGTAAAAAAAAAAAAAAAACTGCCTGTAGAGCTCAGAAACAGGCTTGTGTCAAGGCACAGATTTGAGGAAGAGTTCAGAATTTCTGCTGCACTGAAGGTTCACAGAAGCATGTAATCTCTGTTACCCTTAATGGAAGAAATTTGAAACAAGCACGACTCTTCCTAAAGCTGGCCTCCTGGCCAAATTGAGCAATTGATAGAGAAGAGCCATTGTTAAGCTGGTTTACCAAGAACCTGATGGTCACTATAGTTGATCTCCATGATTATATGCAGATAAAAGAAATGCACAGATGGACAAACATCACTGCAACACTCCACAGATTCAGTCTTTATGGCGTTGTGGCCAAACTCAATCCTCTCCTCAGTGGAGAAACATAAAAACACACTTAGAATTGGCGACAAAGCACCTAAAAACTCTTACATTGTGAGAAACAAGATTCTCTGGTTTGATGAACCTCAATTCCAAGCATCATGTTTGAAGGAAACCAACTCTCTCGTCAACTGCAGAGTACCATCCCAAAAGTAAAGTGTGCTGGTAGCAACCTCATGCTGTGGGGGCTGTTTTTCAGTGGCAGGGACTGAGGGACTTGTCAGAGTAGAAGAAAAGCTCAGTGAACCAAAATATTGAATGAAAACCCAGTTTAGAGCATTCATAACCTCAGACTAGGCAGAAGATTCACCTTTGAACTGGACAATGTCCCTAAGCACATGCACACCAGGAGTGGTTTATAGACAACTTTGTGAATGTCCTTGAGTGCCACAGCCACATTTCTGGAGAAACCTAAAAATATCTGCCAGCCCCCATCCAAACTGAGCTTAAGAGAAGTAAAGAGAAGAAAAGCAAATATTTGCCAAATGCAGATGTGCAAAACTTGTATCATACCCAAAAAGACTGTACTGATTTAAGGGTATGAATACTTATGCAATGTACTTATTTCAGTTTTTATTTTTAATAAAGTTGTCAGAAATCAGTTTTTTTGTTTGTCACTATGGTGTATGGAGTGTAAGTTAAGGTGAAAAGTTTTTTCAAAGCCGTTAAACATAAGGCTGCAACATGACAAATTATGAAAAATATATGGAGGGGTATGAATAATTTTGCAAGACATTGTATGTGCTTTTATCTGTCATCTTCATTATTGCAAAAAGACGGTCATTGCGACACTTTAAAGTGTCAAAACTATATGGCGCAATGTAACGTTATATTATCGGCTTGAAAAATGTTTCACTAGAAACACCAGAGACCTGACCTGAAATAAAGCATCGTTCCAGTCTGGTAAGACTTCCGCATTTAGGGAAAAGCTGGATAATCACAAAATATTATCGATCTAACTGTACTGTACGGACACTATTGGATTAGAACACAAAAACTTGAACTGAATTGAGTTGTAGAGAGTATTATGAAATACTTTCATAATGAACGTTGACAATGTTATTGAACTGAAATAAATCAGCATTCAACTGAATTATAACAATGCTGTCTTTTGTGGAACTGCTTTCACAATTTTTGAACTTTGCAACACTAACGGTATTATTTAGTTGTTTATTACTCTGAAACAATCTGTATTGTATAAAGCGCCATATAAATTAATGTGACTTGATGGGAATTAAGTTACCACACACTTCTGAAAAAGTAACTCAGCTAGGATAGCAGAAGAAAACATACATATTCAAAAGAAGGCAATAAAATTACTGCCTAGCACCTTTAAGTGCTAAAATTACAATATGTTCCCATAATAATAAAACAATTACTATTCAAATAGCGCATTAGTAAATCATCACAAAAACATGACACAGAATAGGCATAAAATATCTTTACTTAAAATATCCTCTTTGAAAATAGCAGAACAGAGTATGGCTGAACAATATTGCTTAACAAAGCCCTCGAATTCAAGTAAAGTATAACACATTTCAAACCTTTACAAACACATAATGTAAGACATTAGCCCTGTTCCCAGTTCTTCTGAGGAGCTGATGGAGACCTCCTTGCTTATCCTGCAAGATTTGTCTATTGGCATACTGGCTTCTGTTAAGACTCACTGTGTTGCTTGTGCATTGCTTTGCAATACAGCTGATGAGACTTAAAGCATAGCATTCAGCAAAACTAAATGAGAAACTACACATTGAGGAATTACATAGAGGTTTCATGCAATTATTGCTACTGCTTTTAAACTGAAATCTTGTGCATATCGATTGCTATTAAATGGCATCTTTCAGAATCACACATGGGAAATGCTATTACAATCTGAGGCACGAATACTCCAGATCAAAGCTGCTCTGATTGTACAGTATGTGCTAGATTTTGTGCGTGATTTCCCTGCATGTCCACATGGATATTTTGCCACGTGTGTTCATTTACCATAGGGGATTTTCTAGATCCTGCAGGCTGATAGCAGTGTGCAGTGGGTTTCATTAAGCTTCAGCACTGCTGAGACAGCCAGAGATTAGACAGCTTGGCAGGGAAGGACAGCAGCACAGATGGCATCTGTTCGGGGAATCTGCCGATCTGCAGTACCTTTGCGTTTTAATCTGAGATGCTGGTCTAGTGTCTAGAGCAGAGGTACCCAAACTTTAATACAAAAGACCAGAAATCAAACTTGACTGAGGGCTGTTAGACAAAAGCATTGCATTGTATCCATACTCTGAAAAACAAAAATCACATTTTGTAGTAGAAAGAATAGCATTTTTATTTTATTTTATTTAAATATAAGTATTTTGTGGTTAAATGTATTCCAATAATCACTTTTGATTTTATTTAATCTTGTTTTATTTAATTAATATATTTTATTTATTTATTTTTATTTTTATGTTAACATTTTTGATTTCCAAGGAATGCATGAACTAATAATAAAAAAAAATAATACCATGAATTCAATGTAAGTCATTTTGGATAAAAGCATCTACCAAAAGCATAAACTTGGTTCAGATTTGGGCATCTCTGCTCTAGAGTAATACAAATATACTTAAATACCCCATTTTCATATTAAATACCCCATGTATACATTACTTCTATTGTCTGTCTATGCATCACCTGTAAATCAGAGCGTCATACAAAATTGGCACCATATTCTAATTCCAAATAATTTAAGCTTTTGCACTAATGAACGAAGAAGGAGAAAGAAAGAGAGAGGGATGGTACGAACACATGATTCCCTGCATAGCCTCTTTACTCTCCAGACAGCACATCTGGTCTCCTGAACAGCTGGCAGGTTGCCCAGCATCACTGTATGGAGGGTGAAGGTGCTTTGAGGCCCTTGACTCGGGGGGCCCCGTGCTTGCATATCCTGCTAAAGAAGGGAGGGAAGGGGAGGAGCAGGGGTCCGAGGGGTCCTTCATTTGAAAGATGCACGGACTTCACGACCTTTCAGAGGCTGAGGGGGGCGATAGTTGTTCACCATGCAGCAGGCCTCCTCATCCTTTGCAGTAAAAAGCAAAGATCGGAATTTATTCATCTGTGGAGCGAGAGAAAGAAAGAGAAATAATGAGTTTTTTTGTTACTGTTTATTTAATAGAACTGACACTGAACTGACTAACATTGAACTGACTCAAGCTGAATTGAATTTACTAACAGTGAACTAACTTAAGCTGCACTGAACTAAACTGCATAAACATACAAACTGACTCAAACTGAATTGAACTGATGTGAATCAACATTGAACTGACTCAGACTGAATTGAACTGAATTGAATGAACACTGAACTGAATTGAACTGACTGACTTTGAACTGACTAACATTGAACTGACTTAAGCTGAATTGATCTGAACCGAATCAACAGTGATCTGTCTCGGGCTGAATTGAATCAATATTGAGCTGAATCAATCTGAATTTCACTGAATTGAATCAACATTGAACTGACTTGAGCTGATTTGATCTGACTAACATTGAACTGACGCGGGCTGAATCGAACTGAACTGAATCAACATTGAACTGACTCAGGCTAAATTTCACTGAATTGAATCAATCTGAATTTCACTGAATTGAATCAACATTGAACTGACTTGAGCTGATTTGATCTGACTAACATTGAACTGACACGGGCTGAATTGAACTGAACTGAATCAACATTGAACTGACTCAGGATAAATTTCACTGAATTGAATCAATATTGAGCTGAATCAATCAGAATTTCACTGAATTGAATCAACACAGAACTAACTTGAGCTTAATTGAATTGACTGTATTGAACTGAACTGAATAAACATTGAACTGACTCGGGCCGAATTGAACTGAATTGAATCAACATGGAACTCACTAAAGCTGAATTGAACTGAAAAACAATTAACTGATATGGGCTGAAGTAAATTGAATTGAATCAACATTGAACTGACTTGAGCTGAATTGAAACAAACTAACATTGAACTGACTCAGGATAAATTTCACTGAATTGAATCAATATTGAGCTGAATCAATCAGAATTTCACTGAATTGAATCAACACAGAACTAACTTGAGCTTAATTGAATTGACTGTATTGAACTGAACTGAATAAACATTGAACTGACTCGGGCCGAATTGAACTGAATTGAATCAACATGGAACTCACTAAAGCTGAATTGAACTGAAAAACAATTAACTGATATGGGCTGAAGTAAATTGAATTGAATCAACATTGAACTGACTTGAGCTGAATTGAAACAAACTAACATTGAATTGACTCAGGGTGAATTGAACTGAACTGAATCAACACTGGGCTGACTTGAGCTAAATTTCACTGAATTGAATCAACACAGAACTGACTTGAGCTGAATTGAATTGACTAACATCAAATTGACTGTATTGAACTGAACTGAATCAACATTGAACTGACTCGGGCCGAATTGAACTGAATTGAACCAACATGGAACTCACTCAGGCTGAATTGAACTGAATTGAATGAACAATTAACTGATTTGAACTAACTAGCATGAAAATTGACTCAGGCTGTATTGAACTAAACTGAATCAACACTAAACTGTCTCCAGCTAAATTTCACTGAATTTAATCAACACTGAACTGACTTGAGCTGAATTGGATTGACTAGCATTGAAATGAACTGAATCAACATTGAACTTACTTAAGCTGAATTTTACTGAATTGAATTAACATTGAAATGATTTAAGTTGCACTAAACTGAACTCAATCAAAACTATCAAAAGTGACTCAAGCTGAACTGAATCAACACTGAACTTACTTGAGCTAAATAATGACACTTTATTTTTAGATTCTTTACAGCAGAATTTGAATCATTTACAAGTTACTGTTACTTCCTGATAAGCTGCTTTGAATCAATTTGAATTGTATAAAGCGCTATATAATTATTGGTTATTTGACTAGACTTTAAATGTATTGGGGAAATGCTTATATTTCTGCAAACTAGTTAAACATTAACTGTCCTAAACTAACTAACTCATTCTCACATTTTGTACAGAATATCATGCTATTTTTGTAGTTCAAGTCAATAATTCAACAGGCAGCTAGGAAATGAGCCATGGCACCTGAGGTTATGTACACACTACCAGCCTTGAAACAAAGTTGTGATGTAAACATTCAACAGGGTCGTGTTCATTTTCACATCAGGGCTAGATGCCGCAGAGGTTAAATGGAGAAGAAATATAACTAACTATGAACATTTGTTTTCAATTTTCTCAAAGGAGGGCAAATGTCTAGCCGTTTATTAAGCAGAAGGCCTAAAGACTAAACTAAACAAATAATCATGTCAATCATAATTGGATGTTTTTTGCTAGAGGGCATGCATTTGAGTAGATGACGTGATGTTTTAAGCAGTTTTAATTCATTCATATTACTTGCATAACATAAGCAGGGTTATATAAATTTGTGTTTAGATGTGATTTGTCATTTCATTGCTGATTAAATTAACAAGCCTGTGTTTTTTGTGAGTCAACACAGTGTTCTTTGCTCTGTTTCAGAATTAATAAGATGTTCATCCAAGATGCCACGCTTTACTATTAAGCATGTGGCTTGTAAATTCCACATCTATGCTTGTATTACTGGTGTAAATTGTGTCATTAGCAGGACCTGATCCGAGCTGACACTGATTGTCTGCTTGCAGACGATCCATGTGACGCTCTCCAGCAGAGGAGGGGTGGTCAGAGAGCCCAGGTATGTCCAGTAATCCAGAGACTCTGGGAGCAGGATGGTTGGGTCAAAGTTTGTGAATGAGGTCTGTGTTCCCTGCAAGATAACACACAAATGGAGCATTAAATGAAGCAGAATTGATTTCAATATTTAGCATGAAGTAAAAAAGACAACAAAATGAAATTGAATTGGTAGACATACTTTGCACTTGATCGCATCCATAGCATCCAGAAGCTTCTGAAGATTAGGATTTTCTGCACCGATCTGATTAAAAAAAAAAAAAAAAAACGAGAATTTTTTTTATTTGAACTAAAACTAAAAATTTGTGGAATAAATGTGACTAAGGCACAATATTTTATTTATTTTATCTTTTGTATTTTATTTTATAGTATTTAAAAATATTTCCTAAATGTAAGACTTAAACCAAATTTATTTTTTTTAAATCCATTAATTAATTAATTGACCACAGCAAGACTTAGTACTAAACCTAAAAATAGGTGGAATAAATGTGACTAAGGCACATTATTTTATATATTTTTTTTTATTTAGAAAAAAATACTAAGACTTAATACTAATTTAAAAAAAAACTTGACTAAGGCACTTTTTTATTTTATTTTATTTTATTTTGTTTTGAAAAACTCCGACCACAGTAAGACTTAATACTAATCTTAAAAGAATATGACTAAGGCACATTATTTTATATATATATATATATATATATATATATATATATATATATATATATATATATATATATATTTTTTTTTTTTTTTTTTTTTTTTTTTTTTTTTTAATTTAGAAAAATAATAATAAAAATAATTTGATTTGATTTTATAAAAAACTGTGACTAATGCATATTATTTATTTTTTTATTTAGAAAAACTCAGACCCCAGCAAGACTAAATACTAATCTTAAAAGAATATGACTAAGGCACATTATTTTATATATATATATATATATATATATATTTATTTATTATTATTTTTTTTTAATTTAGAAAAATAATAATAAAAATAATTTGATTTGATTTTATAAAAAACTGTGACTAAGGCATATTATTTATTTTTTTATTTAGAAAAACTCAGACCCCAGCAAGACTAAATACTAATCTTAAAAGAATATGACTAAGGCACATTATTTTATATATATATATATTTTTTTTATTTAAATAAATAATAATAAAAATAATAACATTTTATTTCATTTTATTTATTTTGCTGACAGAGTGGTTGGTAAATATGCCATAAAAAATAAGTCTTAATACTAATTGAATTTTTTAATCAATTCTTAATACTGATTTTATTTTTTTAATTAATTCATCACAGTGTTTACTTAGTGGTTAGTAAATAGACCCTAAACATGTAAGAATTAATATTGATTTTAAAAGAATGCGACTAAGATGCAATGTTTTAATTTTATTTATTTAATTTATTTATTTTTCTGCATCAACCAGGAAAAAAAAAAACAGAGCAACAATTTTTCATTTTTATCCTAACCTAAAGGGAATTCTGGGATAAATGTGACAAAGGCACATTTATTATTTTTCTATTTTATTTTATAGTATTTATAAATATGTCCTAAATGTAAGACTTAAACCTAAATAATTTTTTTCTTCAATCTAACTTTAACCTAATGCCATTTATTTTATTATTATTTCTGTGTGTGTGTGTGTGTGTGTGTGTGTGTGTGTGTGTGTGTGTGTGTGTGTGTGTGTGTGCAAAAATATCTTGAGCAAAAGTGATTTAGTAAATTTGTCCCAGTGTTTGCTGACAACATGGTTAGTAAATAGGTCCTAAAAATTCATTTTTAATGAATTCGCCTCAGTGTATGCTTAGTAAATAGACTCTAAAAATGTACAACTGCACACAAACCTCTAGAAAAACTCCAACCACAGCAAGACCATCAGGCTTACTGGCTGCTTCCGCAAAACTGGGATATTCTGTGTTCCAGTGGACCAGATGGAGCTAAAAACGAGATTATTAGAAACATTAATACTTAATTATAAAAGAAAACATCCAACGTTTTCCGTTTCCCGGCACGCTCAGAGATTCATACCTCGGCTGGGTAGCATTTCCCATCGACTGTGTGCTCAGAGCCCTTGTCGTCACAGGCTCCCCAGTGGAAGTGGAACTGCTTAAGTCTGTATTTGCCTGAGATCGGGCCTTCCGTCAGAGCTAATGCGTGTAAAAATAATAAATGTGATGTCAAAGTCTGTTATACAGGAGAATACAATTGTAAAACAGGCTAAGCATGGTTAAACTAGTTGCACAGGTTCCTACTGATTCTGTCAAAGTTCACATGAACGACAATGGCTTGAGTTCATTTTTTGCATGAACGTGTGTGATTTCCCATAATTCTAAGCAAACAAGCAGGACGAGGTATTTTTCTCGTGCTGATATTTTTACACATTAATTTTAGGGCTTACACCTGCTTAGACATGCAATAAAATATACTATAACCTATAAATAAACATAACCTATAAAAACAGTGTGCAAACTATCTATTTATACACACTAGTACAGCATACTATTGAAAATTAATGTTTAACTGCAGTATGTAATAAGAGCAAAAGCCAACTTTCGAAACGCTTTCCAATGCCTCCAGAAAGCACTGTGGGATTGCATTAGCGTCAGATGCAACCTCATTATTATATAACTTTTCCTTCTAAATATTATCTAGGTTAACACTGCGGTCGTTTCAAGAACCCTCTGCCTAAGTAAAGCTAATGATTAATGTAAGAACAGACGTAGCTTAGTTTATTATAAAAAATTAACAAAGAAGTCACTGACTTGAGCTGTCGTCATCATCGGCGAAGGTCACTTGGAAAGAGTGTCCATTATTCAGGATGTCTAGTGAAGTGGACGGGTCATAGTGCAGTTTAAGCGCTTTCAGGGATCCGTCATAAGATGCTCCACTGCTTTGAATGTCTATTGGGGACTGGCGAGGTCCGTTAGCAATGGGGAAGTTATCGCACCATTTTTCAGGTCCTACAGTGGAAGGTGATACAGAGATTAAAACAATATGGATCTGAGGCATAGAATACATTTACAGCACATAAAATGTGCACATTTGAGTAGGGCTGTAACTAGCATAGACTTTTCTCCATAACAAAAAACAAAACAGCGACAACAAAAAAACTAATGAAATCCTTTCAAATACTAAATTATATAAAACCTACGGTGGCCGAGAGAGGCCAACGCGCTGCAAACAAGAAAACACATGCAAACAGAAAAAAACGACAACAAATTAAGAAAACATCTTCATCAGTTTGACAACACAGGCGCTGCAAATCCTCGCAACGCAAACACAAATACGGAAACGCGCTGCAAATTCTCACAACACAACCAAACTCAGAAACGCGCTGCGAACACACGAGGGCGCTGCAAACTAACAAACGCGCTGCATATAGCACGGTCTAGAGCTCTTCACAGAGGACCCGAGACCCGAGGACCCGGGACCCGACCCGGGACCCGTACGGGTTCGGGTCTATATTTTAAATGGTTAGCCGGGTCCGGGTCGGGTCCAAATCTATTACTTCGGGTCCCGGGTATGTTTAATTTGTGTGTAATACCCGAGTCGATCGGAGAACATCGCACCTTCCAGTGTCAGTCACCACTTTGCACGTGTTTTGTAACTTGCATCTTGTAAAATTATGATAAGAAAAGTGTGATAAGGAAATAAAAAAAAGAAGAAGATTAAATAAATAAATAAAAACGCGTGTCGCGTGACCGCAGCAGCGAGAAGCAGAGCGCAGGAGGAGTTAACGTAAACGGACGGTCGGTGATCATGGATTCCTTCAGGAGTGATGTGAAATAAAAAGCCTTGCACATTTATTTATTTCACATGAGCAACAAAATATGAGATCGAAAATGAACAGTCACATTAATGTTGTCTGTGATGTTTACACTGCATTAAAATAACGCGCATGAAATGTTTCTATGGCAACCAGAGCTGGCGACTTTTACCAAAGACCCAGAGCCATAGAGAAACTCTGCCAAATACTATAGAATACCTTTAAGGCCTTAAAGGGACTTTGCTTTTACTGCCATAGTACACATAGCATTCTTTCTTACGTTTATAATAATACGGAAGAACCATCTTGTTATATTTTAATTTTTTTGGTCAGGCTCGGCTCAGAGAGCACAGTGATAATAGAAAATATGGTGGAAAAAATACACTCTTTTCAGAATAAGCTATTTACGCTATCAAGCTGTCTCGTGCTATACGTGCGAATTCCTCCTTTAAGTTTCATAAGATGACCCACTAGGTGGAGCTCTAAACATATGTTTTGTATTGCTTTATCTTACTGAAGAAGATACTGTTATTGAAGATGCACGCAGTAAAGTTTACCGCATTCATTGTTTTGTGCCTTTTTGGGAAAAAAAATGTTTAATTATAAATTAATAATATTAATAAATAATAAATTAACTAATAAATAAAACACTTGCGCCGAGTCTTTATTACAATCTGCAAAAGTAGGCTATCGTTATTGTAGTTCAATGGTCATTCGTCACCGACCGTGACCGCGAGTAGCCTGCCCTAAATTAAAGCTGGAATAGTGGATTAAAAAGGGTCTTTCTGTCGGCAAGAGAGAAGAACAGCCTAACATGTAAATGTACTGAAGGAGGTCTGTATGCAACGCTACTAACAGTAGTTTACGCCAAAATAGTTTTGTTTTTTCCTTCGCAACTTATTTATAGTTAATAACAGTTTGCTGTGCAATATGTGCCGATCGGGTACAGTCGGGTCTGTGTCTTCCCAGCCGAGTTCGGGTCCAACTAGTACATTTAAGGTATATTTCGGGTCTTCACGGGTTCGGGTCCCACTTTAAAATAAAATACGGGTCCGGGTCGGTTCCGTCCAGGACATTTACGGGTCTCTTCGGGTTCGGGTACGAATTTTTGGACCCGTGAAGACCTCTAGCACGGTCCACAACGGAAATGTTTCAGGGGGACCTCAAAAAGTGACGAACTCATCTGGGACCTGATTATTTATATCACTATTGCTGCGTCCCAATTCGCCTACTTATACTACGCCCTAAAAGTATGTACTCTTTTTGTGAAGAAAAAGTACATACTTTTGAGTATGTAGCAGAATAGTAGGCGAGCTTTGGGACATACTACTTCGTCATAACTGCTTTTTTAACGGACGCTCTGTTGCTTAGTTACCTGAATCCTGTCACTGTTTAAACTGCCCTGTCAATCATCACAGTTAACATTATCTACATTTCGTTTAATTTAATTTCCTATCGTAACAGAGAGAAATGAAGAGGCACGTTCTTTCAGGAGTCTTTCATGCCGAGAACTCTGCTCATGTTTGCATAATTATGCATTTAAACGTTAATGACCAAACCTATCTTTATAAAAGTTCATAATGTTGCTGCACATGAAATATAACGAGGATAACATTTAAAAAATATATTTTTTATCAGGTTACACACTGATTATTTATCACTCAAACCCCTTTCTCTACCTGTCCGTTGGTCGCGCATATCCTCCATGTTTGTAGTTTTTTAACACTTTTTATGCGTGTTTGTAGTTCTAATCGAATCCTCGTTCACCAGTGTGCGTTGATCCGCACTTCGAATTCTGAAGTCAAGTAGTAGACCATCCGGGAATCTTTGGAATACTTTTTTGAACATACTACGATTTGGGACATACTAATTCTATTTTCGAATACTATTTAGGACGGATAGTATGCGAATTGGGACGCAGCATATCACCTTTAAGTGATACTATACTATCACTAAAAAGCGATAGTTCACCGATAACACCTCTGCTCTGACCAACAGCCACTGAAAAAATAATCAGGTCCCAGATGGGTTCGTCACTTTTTGAGGTCCCCCTGAAACATTTCCGTTGTGGACCGTGCTATATGCAGCGCGTTCGTGTGTTCGCAGCGCGTTTCCGTATTTGTGTTTGCGTTGCGAGGATTTGCAGCGCCTGTGTTGTCAAACTGATGAAGATGTTTTCTTAATTTGTTGTCGTTTTTTCTGTTTGCATGTGTTTTCTTGTTTGCAGCGCGTTGGCCTCTCTCGGCCACCGTATAAACAGATTTATATTTCGTTAAGGCCAAAACATGCATTTAAAAATGTAAAAAAAAAAAATTAATTATATCCTTTTAAATAATAAAATATTAATAATAAACAGTAATAATAATGTGTATTATTTTTAATAATTATATTAACAGAATTATGTAAAAAATAAACAATATCCTTACATCATTGCCTCTAATAATTATTATTATTGTTTGTAATAATATTAATAATAATAATATAGAATAATATTATTTATTAAAAATAAAAATATATTATTATTAATATATGTATGCATTTTAAGGGGAAAATGTATTTTAATTGCACAGTCTCCAAGGTATTTTCTTTATTATTAAATAATAATAATACAAATAAATAATAATAATGCATTTATGTTTAAACAAAATGTACAAAAATTTAAGTATATTTAAGTGTATCCTTTAAAATAATAATTTATTATTATTTATTATTATTATTATTATTAATATAATAATACTTATTATTATTAATATTAATAATAATACATATATTTATATGCATTTTAAGGGGAAAAACACATTTTAATTTCACAGCATCCAATGTATTTTCTGCATTTAGGATAAAATCAAAATAACTTTTATTATGTAAATAAAACATATCCTTACATCATTGCCTTTAATAATAATAACTATTTGAAATCAGATAAAACATAGTTATATGAATATAAAAATGCATTTAAAATCTATGAATATGAGACGAAATGTACAAAAAATATTTAATAATATCCTTAAACATGCATTTGAAAATGTATGCTTATGAGACAAAATGTACAAAAGTATTTAATTATATATTTAAAAATAATATGTATTAATTATATTTATATAATTAAATGTATTTATATGCATTTTAATGGGGTAAAAATGCATTTTAATTGCACAGTGTCCAAGGTATTTCCTGCATTTGGGATGAAAAACAAAAATCCACAATTTTGTGAAGAAGAAATGCATTTAAAACAAAAAAAGAAAGAAAACTAATTATATTTAATTATATGATTTTTAATAATAATAATAATAATAATAATAATAAGCATTATTATTAAATATTTTATGTGCATTTTAAGTGCACAGTGTGTCGAATGTATTTTCTGCATTTGGGGCAAAATGCATTTAAGGGCAAATGCATTCAAAATGTATCCACATGAGACAAAATGTACAAAAATGATTTAATTATATCCTTAAACATGCATTTAAACAGATATACATATGAGACAAAATGTACAAAATTATTTAGTTATATCCTTCAACATGCATTTAAAAATGTATGCTTATGAGACAAAATGTACAAAAATGATTTAATTATATTTTTAAATAATAGTTAAAATATTTATTTATTATTTGTATAAATTATTTTTAATAATAATAATAATAATTGCACAATAATAATAATTATTATTAAATATATTTATTTGCATTTTAATTGCACAGTGTCCAAGGTATGTTCGACATTTGGGATGAAAAAAAAATGTGTGAAGAAGAAATGCATTTATGTAAAAAAAAAAAGGAAAGAAAATAAATTATATTTAATTATATGCTTTTTAATATTAATAATAATAAATATTGTATGTGCATTTTAAGGGCAAGAAAATTTGCATTTGAAGTGCACAGTGTGTCGAAGAAAAAAGTATAAACTTTCGACAGGCAAATACAAAATGATATGCGTTTATTCATGCACATGTATAAAATCTGTGCATTCTGCACTTGTCACTGATAGTGCTGACTGCAGTAGCCAAGGTGAACATGTAGTTGCAAAGAGGGTAAATGCAAATAACAAGGCAAAAAAAAAAAAAAAGACAAAACCTGTGATACATCTTATATTTACCTATGCTATGAAATCACGTCTGAATTATTAAAATCATATTTGCATGGGGGGGGGGGGGGGGGTCTTACCGTTATGGTCTGCGTATCCCCATCCGTTAGACATTATGACAGCTGCGCCGCAAGAGTCTTCAAGTGTCCTGAAGCAGTGTCAGTGTCCTCGGACAGATGAGCTGGAGGTTTATATAGCGGCTTTCTGGACGCTGTTTGCCCACATGACCGTATATTAAGTGTGATCAGCAGTAGGAGGAGCTACGCGAGAGATCGATAATGCGCGCTCCCCATCGTGCGCGCTCTTCGTGCTTCTCTTTCGGAATGCGGGACTCGTCGGCGGGAATCATCTGCTTTGATCCATTGCTACATTCTTTCCATTCTAGAATTGCGTAATCAGATACTTGTGGCGCGCCTGGTTCTGGTGACGTAAAGTAACAGTGTGGCATAGTAATAATGACAATGAGTGCAGTAATGATTCATCACTCCTGCAGAGCGAATGAATGCTGCTTTGCGCAACACTACTTGCTACTTAGCTGGTATTTGACGCTTTATAGAAAAATCCCTCGTGTCTAAAGACAGATATATGGAACATACATGCCTTCCAATCGGGATGACTTACTCAAATGATGAATGGTATATCAGCAATGTACATTTAGACTATATGTATGTCCATGCGTAGTCTATATCATTAATGTAACACCCACAGACACGCTAATAATAGCCAGAGTCATTTGTGAAATGTTATTGTTATTATTATTAGCCTATTATAATTATTTTATACTATTTACGATAGACTCTAAAACAGATAATATGCTATAAAACATTAAAACGTTGTGTTGTAATGTAAATAGCTTGTCATTTCTACAAATACTGAAACTAATGGTATATTAGTAGAGATATTTTTTAATAGCATGTATATTGTTTGTAAATATATATGCACGTATATAGTAACTAATGTGTATTTGCAAAGCTCTTTATAAAAGTACTTGCAATATGAAGTGAGCAATTGCCATCTGGTGGTTGAGAGTCGAAACTACTCTAAACCACAAGCAATTACATATTAGTAGATTCATGTTTTAAAAAAGCAAATATAAATGGCCAAATGTAGCCATCAAATTTTCTTGTAAGTATATGTGTAGACCAGATATGAAGTTATAGATTTATATAGGCTTTACATAGTTAAGAATATAAATTTAAATTACATTTGAATTATTAATTAAGGCTATATTTAATTTATTTAATCAGCAAAAACAGTAACATTTAGAAAAAAAAATTACTATTTAAAATATACTTCAAAATGTAATTTATTCCTGTGATTTCAAAGCTGATTTTTTTTGCATCATTACTTAAGTCACATCATTCTTCAGAAATCATTCTAATATTCTGATTCTCTGCTCAAAAACATTTATTATTATTGTTGTTGAAAACAGATGAGTAGATTTTTTAAGGTTTCTTTGAATGTTTAGAAGAACAGCAGTTTTTTTGTAAAATTATAAATTTCTTATCATAATTTTTATTAATTCGAAGAATCCTTGCTAAATATAAGTATTAATTTCTATAATTTATTTCCCACAAATAAATATGGACTCCAAGCTTTTGAGTCGTATACTGTATTATTTTACAAAAGTTTTTATTTCAGATAAATGCTTTGGATCTTTATATTCATTAAAGAATCCTGAACAAATGTACTTAACTGTTTTGAATATTTTTGTAAAATATTAATAAATGTTTATTGAACAGCAAATCAGCATGTTAGAATGATTTATGAATGATCATGTGACACTTAAGACTGGAGTAATGTTGAAAATGTTGCATATGGGACAAAATGTACAAAAATAATTTAATTATATCTTTTAAAATAATAATATAGTAATAATCATATATAATCATCATCATAATAATATTTATAAAAATATATTACTATTATTAATATTATTCAATATATTTTTAATTATAATCTTTAATATTGTTTATTAATATATTTTAATTATATCCTTTTAAATTGTAATATAGTAATACTAATAAATAGTAATAATAATGTTTATTATTTAAAATAATAATAATTATTATTATTATTAAAATTAAAACATATAAAATATGCATTTTAATTGCAGTGTCCAAGGTATTTTCTGCATTTGGGAACAAATAAAAAAATCCACAATTAAGTAAAGAATAATAAATATCCTCTCATAATTTCACTGACTTTAGGCTTTTTAATATATTAGTGTAATGGTACAAAAGCTTTTTATTTTTATCAGTAATTTTGGGATCTTTCTTTTCATCAAAGAATCCTGAAAAAAAAATTACTCAACTGTTTTAAATATGATATTAATAATAATAAAGGTTTTTAAACAGCGAATCAGTATATTACAATGATTTCTAAATGATCATGTGACACTGAAGACTGAAGTAACGATGCTGAAATATAGCTTTATATTTTAAAATATATTGAAATAGAAAACTGTTATTTTAAATAGTAAAAGGATTTCTACATTTTACTGTTTCTGCTGTACTTTGGATCAAATAAATGCAGACTTCATATATTTTGAATTATAATCTTTTATATTTTTTAATTAATATATTTTAATTATATCTTTTTAAATTGTAATATATAATACTAATAAATAGTAATAATAATGTTTATTATTTATAATAATAATAATAATAATATTAATAATAATAATAATATTTCTGTATATAAAATGCATTTTAATTGCAGTGTCCAAGGTATTTTCTGCATTTGGGATCAAATAAAAAATCCACAATTATGTAAAGAATAATAAATATCCTCTCATCATTGCCTTTAATAAAAATACTAATAATGCATTTATGTTCAAACTAAATGTACAAAAATAAATGACATTTAATTATATCCTTTTAAATAATAATTTTCTTTACTAAAAAAAATAATAATACATTTACGGACTCCAAGCTTTTTACTATATTAGTGTTATGTTACAAAAGCTTTTTATTTTTATTTTTATAAATAATTTTGGGATCTTTCTATTCATCAAAGAATCCTGAAAAAATTACTCAACTGTTTTAAATATGATATTAATAATAATAAATGTTTCTTGCACAGCAAATCTGCATAATAGAATGATTTCTAAAGGATCATGTGACACTGAAGACTGGAGTTAAGTTGCTGAAAATTTACCTTCGATCACAGGAATAAATTACATTTTCACAGTATTCAAATTGAATATTTTAAACAGTAAAAATATTTAAAATTGTACTGTTTTTGCTGTACTTTGGATCAAATAAATGCAGGCTTGGTGAGCAGAAAAGACTTTTTTTTAAAAACATAAAAAATCTTACTGTTCAAAAACTTTTGACTGAGAGTGTATATGAACATTGATTTTAATCTTACGGCTAAGAATAGAGTTAAATATCAGGTTTGTAGAGTCGAATTGACAATTAAAATTGTTTCAACATTTCTAATATTTACATTCGCGTACTCTCCACACCACAAGATGGCGCTGCTAAACTTGTACCGTGACAAAAAAAAAAAAAGCACAGCATTCACAGCAGACACGTGGATGTGGGTAAGAGCTGTTGATAGTTGAAACTACGTTTGTCTGTCCATAGAATATATACGACGTTTTATATGTAACGTTAGTTGTTTTGCAAGACACGTCAATAAAGCGTGATCGAGCCACATACCGGTCTCCGTCTGCTGTCGCTGTTTGGATCTGTCGTTTAACTGGGATTTTAAACGTCCATATTGCGTCTTCATTGAGTTGAGTTGTCACTGGAGATAAACATGGCCAAAAATAAACAAAGAGGCAAAAAGCATAATAATGTATTTCAGGTCGCGAACAAACAGTCAAAACCTAAGACCAAAACGAAACCTGTCAAAACCTCCCTCAAGCACGTAAGTTAAAGTTTTGTTTACATTTATAACGCGCCATTATGGCTGAACACAGTTTTAGAGATTGTGAATATAAATAAGTTGATATTCTTCTCAGATAAACACTTTGAAAAATGAAAAAGTGGAAAGCTTGAATCAGATGTTCACAGAAGTACAGCAGGATGTCAGAAGTATATCAAAATCAACATCCAGCGAGCCCAAAAAAGTACAGAAGGTGAGTTTTTCCCGTTTTTTAGCTTTTAAACTCGTTAACTTGATTGTATTAATAATAAAGAGCCATAATGTACTACAATGTAATGTAATTTACTTTTTTGTTAAATTTTTGCATAAAGTGATTTTCTGCTTTGTCTTTAAATGCCACAGTCAGACACTACCAGTCAAAAGTGTTTGGATAGTAAGATTTATAAATATATTTTAAATAAATCTCTTCTGCTCACCAAGCCTTCATATATTTGATCCAAAATACAACAAAACCAGTAAAATTGTGAAATATTTTTACTATTTAAAATAAGTGCTTTCTGATTTGAATATATTTTAAAATGTAATTTATTTCTGTGATCAAAGCTACATTTTCAGTTACTCCAGTCTTCAGTGTCACATGATCCTTCAGAAATCATTCTAATATGCTGATTTTCTGACCAAGAAACATTTATATTTATTATTATTGTTGTTGTTGTTATTATTATCAATATTAAAAACGTAAAAAAAAATTGTTTTGAATTCTTTGATGAATAGAAAGCTTGGAGTCAGTATAATTTATTATTATTATTATTATTATTATTATTTTATTTTATAATTAAAGAAAATTATTATTAGCTTTTGTAACATTATACACTATAGCATTCAAATGCTTGAATTCAGTATATACATATATTTTTGGGGAGGAAATAAATAATGGAAATTAATACTTTTATTTAGCAAGGATGCTGTAAATAAATAAAGATATTTATAATGTTAAAAAAAGATTTCTATTTCAGATAAATGCTGTTCTTCTGAACTTTATATTCATCAAAGTCACCTGAAAAAAACTGTTTTCAACATAATAATAATAATAATAATAATAATAATAATGAGCAGCAAATCAGAATATTAGAATGATTTCTGAAGGATCATGTGACTGGAGTAATGATACTAAAAATTCAGCTTTGAAATCACAGGAATAAATTGCATTTTAAAATGTATTCAAATAGAAAGCAGTTATTTTAAATAGTAAAAATATTTCACAATATTACTGCTTTGGTTGTACTTTGGATAAAAAAATAAATGCTTTATTTAAAAAAAACTTTTGACTGGTAGTGTATTTTTTTTATCAAATGCAATGACATTTCATGCCTTGTGTGTTCAAATACTTTTTGCGTTGCACATATTTTGTGTGGACTGCTATATCTCATGTAAATGTATATTTCAGGTGGTCAGAGAAGCTCCACGGGAAGCTGTCAACGTGGATAATGCTGCAGAGCTTTTCTCTCAACTGTAGAAGACCATTTTAACATAAAGAAAATGGACTATTCACACACTTCAGACCTAAACCCTATAACAAAAACAGTTTGTAATGACTTCTGATCATCAATAATATTTATTACATGAACATCCCTGCAATCCTATTCTGTGTAGTGAAATTTTTTGCAGTCTGTGCAGAACTGCATGGTTTCTCTTGCCCTCGCAGGACTGTATTCTGCATCATTGTATGCTAATCGCACAGCCAAGATTAATGTCCAAAAAAATACATTAGAAAGTTTTCCTAGAGCCCTGAATTTTTGTATATGATTATTGTCTCTGCTTGCTGAAGCGTAAAGAACAAAGTCATTAAAGAATGAATTCTATCAGAGCTGTTTCGTAATGAGTCGTCCTTTTATATCGAGTCAGCTCTAACAGGCTTTATATATTCTTCAGATCAATGCTTGAACTTGTGACCCAGTGGAAAGAGAGATGGACACTCGATTCGCTGGAATTGAGATCGTTAGCTGGTGTTTTATTTCTGTTAGAAACCTGAAGAAGAAGTGACTTTTTATTGCAGTTCTCAGCACTAAAACAGCACTTGAAAGAATCTCTTTTGAGCTTCATTGTGAATCTCCTAACAGTTTCATGTTCATCATGTTCCAAATCTATATGATTAAAATGAAAGTAAATTCATTTTTATTTTTAAGCAAAGGTCTTTAATTCCTGTATTGTGCTGGCTTATGATCATAGAAAAAAGAACATGTTTGATAACAAATAAAATTGCTGAATGAGACATTTGTTTACGTGAATTAGTAAATAAAAAAAAACTGAAATTAGTACTTTTATTCAGAAAGGATGCATCAAATTGATTAAAAGTAACAGTAAAGACCTTTGTGATTATTAGATTTATGTTTCATATAAATGCTGTTTTAAACTTTCTAATTATCAAAAAAATGCTGAAAAGGTGTATCATGTTTTCCACAAAATATAAAGCGGCACAATTGTTAACATTGATAATATTCGATTTTTTTCTTTAGCACCGAATTAACATATTAGATTGATTTCTTAAGGATTGTGTGACACTGAAGACTGGTGTAATTGCTTCTGAAAAATCAGCTTATAGAAAATAAAAAATGTAATTTAATATGTAATATTAATTTTTTTATATTTTACAATATTACTGTTTTTATTGTATTTTTTTAATCAAATACACTACCAATCGAACGTTTTTGAACAGTAAGATTTTCAATATTTTTTAAAGAAGTCTCTTTATTTAAATTCATTTATTTGAAACAGTATTTTTTTAAAATAAAGTAATATTTTACTATATAAATTTATTGCTGTGATTTCAAAGCTGAATTTTAGCATTATTACTCTAGTCACATGATCCTTCAGAAATCATTCTAATATTCTGATTTGCTGCTTCAAAAAACATTTATTATTATTATGTTGAAAACAGCTGAGTAGATTTTTTTCATCTCTTTGATGAATAGAAAGATTAATTTCTATCTGAAATAAAAATATTTTATAAAATTATAAATGTCTTTATCATCACTTTTGAGCATCCTTGCTAAATAAAAGTATTAATTTCTATCATTTCTTTTAAACGGTGTAGTGTATAATTTTACAAAAGGTTTTATTTCAGATAAATGCTGATCTTTGAATCTTTCTATTCATTCTGAATCCTGAAAAAAAAATTACTTAACTGTTTTAAATAATAAAAATAATATAATATTAATAATAATTAAAAAAAAAATTCTTGAACAGCTAATCGGCATGTTAGAAAGATTTCTGAAGGGTCATGTGACACTGAAGACTGGAGAAATGATGCAAAACATTTTTTGCTTTGATCACAGGAATACATTTTATTTAAAAAATATTCAAATAGAAAGCAGTTATTTTACATAGTAAAAATATTTCACAATATTACTGCTTTTTCTGTATTTTGGATCAAATAAATGCAGGCTAGGTGAGCTCAGAGAATTCTTTAAAAATCATTAAAATCTTACTGTTCAAAAACTTTTGACTGATAGTGTAAATTCAGCCTTGTTGAGCGTAAAATACTTTTTTCAGAAACATAAAGGAATCTTATCAGCCCCAAATGTTTGAACGGTAGTCTTTATTTTGTTTAAGACGCTTTCAATGTGAATATTCCTTCTTTATTTCCAATGTGTTGTGATAACAGCTCAAGACCACTAGAGGTCACACATTTATAATAATAGCACTTAACAGCAAGCCTGCAGACCACCAGACAAAAACTAGTTTTTCGACTTATTTTTAAACAAACAGGCATTTGTATTTGAATGTGTTCGAACTAAAATGTGCATCTCTGACATATAATGAAGACTGCAGCGTTCAAGAAAAACAAACATGTTTATATAATAATTGATTCCATGAATAACCTTTAACATCCATGGAACACAAGGTTCTTTATAATAGTTAAAAGATCCTTTTGATTATTTAAATGTTCTTTACACTAAAAGGTTCTTTAAGAACAAACTGTTCTATGGCATTGGTGTGAAGGTGAAAACCCCCCTTTGGAACCTTTATTTTTAGCTATACACTTATATTGTCTATTTAAACCTAGTCAAAGTAGAGTTTACTGGCTCGTAAAACCCTTCCTGACAGTGTCAGAGTCTAAGCAGTACATTTGTGGGTGTTGAGATTCATTCAATCTGCCATTGAGCTTTTAACCGAAAACTTGGATGCATGAATGTATCAAATCTTTAAGAAGGATGAAAATAATGAGTTGCTCTCTCATTGTGTAGCATAATTATCCACAGTAGTGAAATACATCTCCATTAAGCCATAAAGTGAGCTCAATGTCCATATAATGCGAAGCACATTGTTTTCTCCTTTAAATTATTTTTTCCCCTCAAAAAAGCTATTTTTGACATATTTCCATGAATAATAAAAATCTACAGGAAGTAGGAGATTTGTGCAAATTTAGCTGTCAATATATGTCTCATGCATCACTCAAAATGTTGTGAAATAGCTTTTTTATGTTCTAGGACCCATATTTTGTGCTTGGCTTTTTTCGGCAACTCTTTATGTTGTTTCTCAGAACAGCTGGAGGTCTTTCATACGGCGGTGAAAAGCATAAATATATAATTCGCCTGGTAAATCAGCAGCATCTCTTCACTACATGCTGTTCATCTTTTGCTAAGCCGGATCTGCAGAAAAACAGATGATTGCTTTCGAAGCACAATAACAAACAGTTGTCGAGCACTAGGTGTCCAAATCTTCCCCAAACAGGAAATGGGGATTTACTCCAAGGGTCAGGAGAGGAGTTAGGTGTTTGTGTGTGTGTGTGTGTGTGTATGAGGTCCACACAAATGTTTTGTTCACAACTGTCAAGCATTCTTTGTCTGATCTCCCTGATGCTTTGCAGTGAGATTCTGAGCTCAGCACAGCATAAAACTCGAGTCGAACACACTCAAACACGCACACGCTCTTCACAGAACTAATGTGCCACCTTAGACTGTTCTTTGGCTCAGTCTCGCGTTCATTTGTCACATACCCACCGATGATATCATTTCCAGACGCCTGTTTATGTGGGGAAAGGGTTTTATATGGGGAAGTAAATGGATCTTTACAAGCAGACTCTCCTAACCGAAGGGAGCTGTCAGCAATTTGGCTCTGCATTAGTGTGGTGAAGCTCAGCATTATCTAGGTCTCTGGTAATTTCAGCATTACTGATACTGTCTGATGGAAAGCACTTAAAATTCCACACACCGCTGTTGTTGCCGCCTGCGAAACCTCCTAGAGTTCTTCAAAACAGGTCAGATCAGCCACAAACAGTGAGGTCGAGCTGGTATTGATGCTTTTCCCCTAGAAACCGGAGCTGGATAAAGAGTCAATCAATGTTAATTCCTCAGTAGCGCTTTGCAGTGCTCTGCATTGGCAATGAGATACACATTTAGTCCTGGTGTAGCAAATCGAAAGTACCTGATATAGATGCTTGTATTTATCTCAGATACAGATGCTTATTGGTTAAGATACTTTAAGGATAGCAACTCAAGGGAGTGGTTTTTCAATATTTTATCTCTTTGGTAAACAAGTAGTTACTTAAAAATATATAAATATTGTGAGGGAAAAATTGCAATTCAGAAGGCGTGTTTGTGTTCCACTGCACTGCTTTAAATCATTTTCTATATAAACATACACTAGACATTTTCATGTTTTGTTTTTTGTTGTTGCATTTTTAAAGGGGTGATCGGATGCAAAACTAACTTTTGTGTGTTGGCGGTGGTATTTTTTTAATCTGTAAAAGTAATATCCCCTTTTTAAAATCAGGTCATTCTCAGCTTCTTGTTGGTGTGACAGCACACCGACAGAGGCTGCTCCCACGATAGTTGATTGACATGTGCGCCTTACCTTAGACCCGCCCTCACCGAGCTAAAACAGTCTGGCTCCGATCGCCTTTGGCCGATCCCAATCTATGTTCTTGAGAATCGTTCCTGATGCAGCTTCACCCACAGCAAAAGTGAGTATAAGGTTTTTTATGCAACTTTGCAATTGGCCTTTATTAATAATGTGCTTATTGGCAAGTTTCACCGTTAAACACGGCTAAATTAAACATTACGGCTCATCATCCCTGGCAGAGAGGGGCGGGGCAAGCAGAGCTCATTTGCATTTAAAGGACCATGCAATAAAATGAGTTGATCTTTTGCAGAGCTGATTTTGACAAGGTAAAAGGGTGTTTTTTTACACTATTGAAATTTTTTAACCAAAGTATATTATAGGCTTTTTATTAAGACCCTAAAGAATCATATGTACTTATAGAAAATGGGCATCCAATAACCCCTTTAAGAGGCGTGTGAAGTTAGGCACCAGTCACAAAATGTCCTGGTAACACATACATCTCAAAGACGTCTATTTGATGTGTGTGTTTATGTCTGGAAGACATTTTCTTTAGAGTGGCTCATCGGCTATATGTGATGCTTCTTGTTAGATGTCAAATAGACGTTTATGATGCCTTTGAAACGTTTATGATTTAGAATTTATGTAAAACTAACATCTTATAGATGTTTATAAGATGTTTGTACACAGCAGATGCTTTCCAGATGAAGCAATCTTTAACAGACATTTTGCAGACGTACCTGTTCAATCTGGGGTTTTTGACTAACCCAGATAGCATAGGTATATCTGCAAGATGTCTTTTGAAGATCGCTTGATCTCGAAAACATCTGCTGTGTACAAACATCTGACAGACGTCTGTAAGATGTCAGTTTTACATACATTATAAATCATAAACATCTTAAAGACATCTAATAAACGTCTATTTGACATCTGATTGGGAAATGTCCTATAGACGTATTGCTGATGAGCAAACACTCAAAATAAAATATGTTGTGGATTTAAATGCAGTTGTCAAATAGACGTCTCTGTGATGTACCTGTGCTATCAGGGTATGTAAGCCTGACATCTTATAGATCTTTGTACACTGCAGATGCTTTCTAGATAAAGCGATCTTGAACAGACATCTTGCAGACGTACATGTGCAATCGGGGTTTTTTGACTAAACCTAGATAGCACATGTACATCTGCAAGATATCTGTTGAAGATTGCTTGATCTGGAAAGCATCTGGGTATGTAAGACTGACATCTTATAGATGTTAATCAAATGTTTGTACAGCAGATGCTTTCCAGATCAAGCGATCTTCAACAGACATCTTGCAGATGTACATGTGCTATCTGGGTTTAGTCAAAAACCCCTGATTGCACATGTACGTCTGCAAGATGTCTGTTAAAGACAGACGTCTGTAAGATGTCAGTTTTACATATATTCTAAATCTATTTGACATCTGATTGAGAAATGTCTTATAGACGTATTGTTGATGAGCAAACACTAAAAAAATACGTCTTGCAGATGTAAATGCAGTTGTCAAAAAGACATCTCCATAATGTACATATGCTACAAGGGAAGGCAGTGGAATGAAAAAAATATAGAGAGACATGGTTTTTCAAAGGTAAAGTTATTTTAACTTGAGCACCATTTTTGGAACACTATGTCATGCAGTTGACACTGCAACAAATGCAAAATGCAAACATAATGGTCAAAAACATCCATCCACATGTTTACAATGAATGAAATGGAGGCAACGCAGCTGAATACAAAAATGCATTTTATGTGAACAGCCCCTTAATGTTAAGGAAAGAAGTTAAGAAATAAAAGTCAACACCTAAAGGTGAAGAAGTACCCACCGTGTCAGTAATAAGATTTAAGCATTGAATTCACTAGAGACTCGAGCATTTTTGGCTGCTTTCGAAATGTGTTTGACAGACTAAGTGCCGTCCCCTCAGCAAACATTCTCAACCTTTTGACACTCTCAGGGTTTGCTCCATTCTGCTGTCAATCCCACAATACCCCATAAGAGCCTGCTGCTGGCTTCCCATAGTCAGCACCATATTTAATTTTTGACAGAAATAACAGAAAAACTTTGCAGAGACAATCCCCATAAAATAGTTGTGAGATGTGAAAAGTAGTGTAAGTTTATCCCTCAGCATTGTTTTCATCCACATAAATTCAATATGGCAACTTGCATCACGGTTTGGTCAGTTACCCGGATGCACGCCCATGTTGAAGATACTCATATGTAAACAACAGCATGGATTGCACGGTTATGTACTACTGAATATGTTTATCTGCTAATGTATACTGTCTAAACCATGAATACATGTGGAAGCTACTAAATCATATAGAGAAGGACTTTGTAAACAGGAAAGGCATTATTTTGACAAACTTAAGTTAATAGATGGTAAAGATACATCTGAGCAGTATTAATTAACACAGCCTAAAATTTCACCTCCCTGCTGAAAAAAAAACCAGCATATGCTGGTTAGGTAAGTTTTGGTGCTGGGATGCTGGTTTTAGCTGGTTTATGCTGGCCCTTTGCTGGTTTATGCTGGTCCTTTTCTAGTTTATGCTGGTCCTTAGCTGGTTTATGCTAGTCTTTTGCTGGTTTAGGCTGGCCCTTTGCTGGTTTATGCTGGTCCTTAGCTGGTTTATGCTGGTCCTTTGCTGGTTTATGCTGGTCCTTTGCTGGTTTATGCTGTCCTTTGCTGGTTTATGCTGGTCCTTTGCTGGTTTATGCTGGTCCTTTGCTGGTTTATGCTGTCCTTTGCTGGTTTATGCTGGTCCTTAGCTGGTTTAGGCTGGCCCTTTGCTGGTTTATGCTGGTCCTTTGCTGGTCCTTAGCTGGTTTATGCTAGTCCTTTGCTGGTTTATGCTGGCCCTTTGCTGGTTTATGCTGGTCCTTTGCTGGTCCTTAGCTGGTTTATGCTGGCCCTTTGCTGGTCCTTAGCTGGTTTATGCTGGTCCTTTGCTAGTTTATGCTGGTCCTTAGCTGGTTTATGCTGGTCCTTAGCTGGTTTAGGCTGGCCCTTTGCTGGTTTATGCTGGTCCTTTGCTGGTTTATGCTAGTCCTTTGCTGGTTTAGGCTGGCCCTTTGCTGGTTTATGCTGGTCCTTTGCTGGTTTATGCTGGTCCTTAGCTGGTTTATGCTGGTCCTTTGCTGGTTTATGCTGGTCCTTTGCTGGTCTTTAGCTGGTTTATGCTGGTTTATGCTGGTCCTTAGCTGGTCTATGCTGGTCCTTTGCTGGTTTATGCTGGTCCTTAGCTGGTTTATGCTGTCCTTTGCTGGTTTATGCTGGTCCTTAGCTGGTTTATGCTGGTCCTTAGCTGGTTTAGGCTGGCCCTTTGCTGGTTTATGCTGGTCCTTAGCTGGTTTATGCTGGTCCTTTGCTGGTTTATGCTGGCCCTTTGCTGGTTTATGCTGGTCCTTAGCTGGTTTATGCTGGTCCTTTGCTGGTTTATGCTGGTCCTTTGCTGGTTTATGCTGGTCCTTAGCTGGTTTAGGCTGGCCCTTTGCTGGTTTATGCTGGTCCTTTGCTGGTTTATGCTGGTCCTTTGCTGGTTTATGCTGGCCCTTTGCTGGTTTATGCTGGTCCTTAGCTGTTTTATGCTGGTCCTTTGCTGGTTTATGCTGGTCCTTAGCTGGTTTATGCTGTTCCTTTGCTGGTTTATGCTGGCCCTTTGCTGGTTTATGCTGGTCCGTTGCTGGTTTTTGCTGGTCCTTTGCTGGTTTATGCAGCATTAACCAGCTAAGGACCAGCATAAATCAGCAAAGGACCAGCATAAACCAGCTAAAACCAGCATCCCAGCACCAGAACATAACCATGCTGTTTTTTCAGCAGGGCTAACTGACTGGAAATGACAAGAGCAAACTCAAATGTTGTCAAGATTTGTTGTCCTGGGTCAGTTTCACTAACCACAAACCCCTTTTGTTCCTCAGACAATTTTTTTTTGCAGTCTTCTTTTTGATTTGATATAACTTTTGGCATAGTTACTCCAAATGTTTTCACCCCCAGTCCGACCAATTAGTACAGCCCAAAACATTACAATGGACTATGTTCAGCAGCAATAATTAGCAAAATATGCGAGTTTCGTTCGGTTCAGTGGCATTGTTTACGTTCTTTGCCGCCAATTTAGCCAATGATGCCTTGCGAAAACACTATTTTAAAGCATTTGCTCAGCTTTGCTGCCAGTGGACACGTACTGAAGTGTCGCACATATATCGACATAATTGTGCTCAATTTTGCAGTTTATTTGGGCAAGAACCCCTTTAACTGGAATTGACGCTGTAACTGGTATGTATTCAGCAATCAACCTCCGTTTGTTTTGTTTTACGTGCCATTTAGCGGCGGGTAAATCTGGGTATGAAATTGATACTATAATACCATAGATTTCCTTAATTTAAGTGTGTGTTGTCCACTGTGGACATTGTACTGTAAAAAAACGGACATGGGCTTTCCCCGTTCTTTACCATACAAAACTACGCAGCTAGAGATGCTTAACCGGACAATTAGAGATTGTTTGAGAAGCCCAAGGTTGAGCGCTGCTCACTGTGTGTGCATTTCAAGCTCTTAAAGGTCTGAGCGGAGCTCGTTTCACACACCAGTGACTCACTGCTCACTGCAGACATTCATAATTATAGACAATCTAGTGATTAACCCTACTTCCTCACATCACATCTCGTTATGCCCTGAATGCCAGCTAGATGAAGAAAGGTGCTGCTTTTGTTCACATTAAGACTCAAATTGATTTAGCTCTCCCAGAGCTCGTAAAGAAAAGCACCATTAATCTAAACCATGGCTGACCTTCAGTAAGTGAGAACTATGTGTTCTTCTATGGGTTTTGAAGTTGAATTATAGCCTGTCTAGTACGCAAGCGTCTTTTTGGACTTCTGCAGAAAAATCTGTAATCTTTAATGCAAATGATCTTAGACCATACCACTAATTAGATTGTATATACTATGCTTTTATAAGCACCTGAATAGCTGGATAGCCTCTTCTGAACTCAATTAATGATTTTCTATTTGATTTTTAAGATTTGTAAATGAGTTTTCAGCTGAGGGTGGATGGGAAACCAAAAGCAAAAGTCATTTCTCATGTGAAGCAAGTTATTGCATTTTGATGAAAGATACGTCTTTGAAGAAGCATGCACTGATTATATGAAAACCTTTAGCATGCATACATTAAACGGAGAAAAATGAAAAGTCTGTCATCATTTATTCACCCTTCGCTTGTTCCAAAACTCTGCTTCTGCTAAACACAAAGAAGATATGTTGAAGAATAATAGCCAGACAGTTGAAAGTAGCCAATGACGTCCATAGTATTTTTGTTGTTGTTGTTGTTGTTGTTCATACTATAGAAGTCAATGGTTACCGTCAACTTTCTAATCTTGTTTTGTGTTCACAAAAAGAAAGACACTCATACGGGTTTGGAACAACTTGAGGGTGAGTAAATTATAACAGAATTTTCATATAAGAAAACTGCAGTTGAGGTCAAAAGTTTACATACACCTTGCATACAAAATGCATGTTATTTTTTATTTAGTACTGACCTGACTAAGATATTTCACATAAAAGACGTTGACATATAGTCCACGAGAGAAAATAATAGTTGAATTTATAAAAATGACCCCGTTCAAAAGTTTACATACACTTGATTCTTAATACTGTGTTGTTACCTGAATGATCCACAGCTGTTTTTTTTAAGTGATAGTTGTTCATGAGTCCCTTGTTTGTCCTGAACAGGTCCCACAAATTCTTTGGTTTTCAGCATTTTTGTTCATTTTAACCCTTTCCAATAATGACTGTATGATTTTGAGATCCCTCTTTTTACACTGAGGACAACTGAGAGACTCAAATGCAACTATAAGGTTCAACTATAAGGTTCAAATGCTCCCTGATGCTTCAGAAGGAAAAACGATGCATTAAGAGCCAGTGGGTGAAAACGTTTTGAATTTGATGATCAGGGTAAATTTAATTAATTAAATTAAATTAATGTAACTTGTTTTGTCTTCTGGGAAACATGTAAGTATCTTCTGTAGCTTCTGAAAGGCAGTACTAAATGAAAAATGGAAAGTAAAAAAAGATATTTAGGCAAAATAAGAAAAATAGTACACATCTTCATTCTGTTCAAAAGTTTTCACCCCCGACTCTTAATGCATCGTGTATCCCTCTGGAACGTCAGTGAGCATTTAAACCTTCTGTAATAGTTGCATATGAGTCCCTCAGTTGTCCTCAGTGTGAAAAGATGGATCTCAGAATCATACAGTCATTGTTGGAATGAGTTCAAATACACAAAAATGCTGAAAAACCAAAGAATTTGTGAGACCTGAAGGACTTTTCTGAAGAACTGTTCAGGACAAACAGTGAACAACTATCACTAAACAAAACAAAACAACAACAAAAAAACAGCTGTGAATCATTTAGGTAACAACACAAATATATGTAAACGTCTTTATGTGAAATGTCTTACTCAGGTCAGTACAAAATAAAAATTAACATGCATTTTGTATGATCCCTCTTATTTTGGTAAAATAATTAACATTTTACAGATTCTGCAAGTTGTATGTAAACTTTTGACCTCAACTGTATGTAACATTATGCATTATATTATTTAGTGATTTAATTTTCTTGTCTTAAAAGGCATTGTATGTATATAAAAACTACTGAATGATTTGACAGCCTTAGTTTTTATACAACTTTTGCATGACTTCTGCTTCAAGTCAAAGTGAAATGGCATTTTTCTGCTCTACTTGCACAGCTTGACAGAAAATTGACATTTCTGACAAAGGCTGATGTGAATCTGTGCAGGATGGAGGCACATCAATGCTGATTTGACCAGGAATCAGAGGAGTAATCATAAAAGCTGTAAGTACATTCTTGTATGCTTTCGAACAAGTCTTGTTGAGAATAATCAAGGAGAGTTGATGCTGCCCACCAGCTGCCGTCGCTGCATTATTCCAGCCTTTTCTTCCTCTAAACCAGCTACTTCACGCTCAGTCCATTTCCCTTCACCGGTATTGATTACATAAAGTCTCTCTGATTGCATAAAGACCCTTGAGAAGTCTTTCTGCCTGGTGCATGACCTGAAGACAGACATAGGAAAGTCTGATCCTGGTATCAGCTCTGGAACGGGATTGACTGTGAGATTCCCCTCCTGCCCTTTCACTGCTGTAGCCTTCAGTCATTATTATCTAGTGACTTTCAGAGTGGTGAACTTTTGGAGAAGGAATTACTGCAGCTAATTTTCAGCCTATTGAGTTTCATCCCACACACCCCGAATAGTCTTTTTTTGCTCCAGTAGGCTAGCTTTTTATTGAAACATGCTCTAGATAGTTTTGCTACTTTTTTAATTCACCTAATCTTACAAACACACATTTTTTTGCCTCACAAGATATTAACTGATTCTGGAGTTGTGTGGAATACTTGTGGATTATTGTGAAGTTTTTAATCAGGTGTTTGGACCCTCATTCTGACGGCACCCATTCACTGCAGAGGATCCATTGATGAGCAAGTCATGTAATGCTACATTTCTCCAAATCTGTTCTGATGAAGAAACCAATTCATCTGTATCTGGGATGGCCTCAGAGTGAGTACATATTTAGCAAATTGTCATTTTTGGGTGAACTATTCCTTTTAAAATGAACTAATGCAACAAAATTAAAAAATCTCTAATGTATTTTATTGTATTTAGTCCACTTAAATGTATAAATAGTGACAATTTTTAAACAATTAATTGCAATTGAAACCAGACAGTAGATTTTTAATTTCTGGCAATTTTATTTAGTTTTTTTTTTTGTAATATTATTTTTTAATTACCATAAAGTAACACTTATTTATTTTTATTTAAATTAAATTAAATTGTTTTTTTTTAATGTTTTCGAGTTTTGTCCAATCTAAAATTTTAGTGTTTGTGTAAAATTTGTGGTTACTTAAACATTTGAAAATTACATTTTCTTCTTTATTATATATTCATTAAATGTAAACTTAGAGGCTTTGTTCATGTAATTATTATGACTCCATATGTACTTTTATGCCTTCTTTGAGGGGGTCAAGCCAAATTATAAATTATATATAATATTCAGACATTAATTGTAAGACAAATTTTCATCAAACTAAATTGAGTAGTTTTAAAATGATGTACATAATTTTTATGAATTAAGTTTATCAAATAAAAATATGAACTTTCACTAAAAATTCATAGGATTAAAAAAAAAATTTGGTAACTACTTTAGCATTGGCATTTAATAATTATTTTTAATGTTAGTGCAATTAAAAGTAATTATATAACGATAATATGAATAAAATAGTAATAAAATAGTAATTAATATTTTAATTAATTATCAATTAAATATTAATATTAAATATTATTTTAATAAAATATTAATTTATATTTTAATTAATTATTAATAAAATATGAATCTTAAATATTATATTAAATTAATGAAATATTAAAATTAATAAATATTAAAATATTAATACAAAACTTGTTTTATTTTTTATTTAAAAAAAGTTTGCCAGGATTATTTTATTTTATTTTATTTTTTCAGTGTGGGTCAGATGCTCTAAAACGGAGTAATGTCTCATCAGCAGAGAACAGACAGCACATTTAGTATTTAGTACTGACCTGAATAAGATATTTCACATATAGTCCACAAGACAAAATAATAGTTGAATTTATAAAAATTAACCAGTTCAAAAGTGCCTTAAAATGGAGTAATGTCTCATCAGCAGAGGACAGACAGCACACAAGCATCTGCAATCTCTGTAACTCATAAATCTCAAATCATAGCAGATAATAATTATCGAGCGCTGCTGGCTCGTGACCTCTTCAAGTCATTGCCCATCAGAAACCGTTCAGTCTGTTCAATCAAAACTCAGGGAACATCAGTCCACAGAGAGACACACAGACCCCAAACATCAGGAGCTGATGAGGACATGGAAGCCTTTCCCACTTCAACAGTTTTGAAGGAAATCAATATGCAATTTTCTCTCTGAATCTGCACTGGATCCTGAAAAAAAAAATCCATTTTCTATTCCTTCCACCTGAGCTTCTGAACAGCTGGGTCAACAGCTTTTCTTTCTCAGAAGATAGTTATTAAACTACTCAGACTGAAGACTCGCAATGACTTAGTTGCATTAATAAATCTACATGAATAGATATTTAGCAGGTGAGTGGCAAGACTTAAAAATGAAAGAATGAAAGGCCTTAAAATAGATTTCACTAACTGTAAATGCAGCCTCAGTTCCCTTTAAATGACCTTTAAGGGTTCAGTTTGTTAATAATAATAATACATTTATTTTATATAGTGCTATTCTCCGAACTCAAAAAGGTAATTTACAATATTACAACAAGTAAACATGACAGCAGCAGGCAAATGTTAGGCAATGCTAACATTGGTTAATTACATTATATATATAATTAAAATGGAAAAATGTATCTAAAGCATTTACTAATGCACTAAATTTTCACCCAGAAATTGCTATTTTTCACAATTATTTAAAACGGCAAGTAACACTGTATTAAACATGAAGTTATGAAGTAGAAATGCTGAAGTTGTATTTTTTGTAAAACATACTCTAATAATTTGTTGTTTTCTCAACTTTGAAAAATAATTTCTACAGTGTACTTTATTAAAATCAAAAGTTATTGTAAGTATAACATTATTGTGAAGTGTTGCACTTTAAATATTAATAAAACAGATTATTGCAATACATTTTTACAAGAAAATATCCTTATTTGGATATTTCACATTAAAAATGTTCCTGTGTCTTTATGTACATTTTACTAGCAATTTCTGAGTGATTTCTACAATTTATTTTATTAAAATATAATACCAGTCAAAAGTATTTAAACAGTATTTGCTCACCAAGCCTGCATTTATTTGATCCAAAGTTATATTTTTACTATTTAAAATAACTGTTTTCTATTTGAATATATTTTAAAATCTAATTTATTCCTCTGATTTCAAATCTGAATTTTTAGCATCATTACTCTAGTGAGATGATCCTTCAGAAATCGTTCTAATATTCTGATTTGCTGCTCAAACAAAACATTTATTATTATTATGTTAAAAACAGCTGAGTAGAATTTTTCCAGGTTTCTTTGATGAATAGAAAGTTCAGAAGAACAGCATTAATCTGAAATAGAAATTATTTTTAGCATTATGAATATGAATATGCCTTTATCATCACTTTTGATCAATTTAAAGCATCCTTGCTAAATAAAAGTATTAATTTCTATTACCTCCAAGCTTTTGAATGAATTGTGTACTGTTTTAAATATTGACAATAATAATAATAATAATAAATATTTCTTAAACAGCAAATCAGCATATTAGAATGATTTCTTAAGGATCGTGGGACACTGAAGACTGGAGTAATGATGCTGAAAATGTAGCTTTGATCACAGGAATAAATTACATTTTAAAATATATTCAAATAGAAAAGAGTTATTTTAAATAGTAAAAATATTTCTAAATAAATAACTGTACTTTGGATCAAATAAATGCAGGCTTGGTGAACAGAAGAGACTTCTTTAAAAAACATGAAAAATCTTACTGTTCAAAATCTTTTGACTTCTAGTGTCTGTGTGTGTTTACTGATTTATTTACGTATTTTAGTTTTCACAACGAAATCCGGTTCGATCAGGAGATGACCTTTGTAGGAGCCAAATATGTGTACCTATAATGACATGTTGTTTTGATCATGGCCACAAAGTGGCGCTGTTAATTTAATTGTGAATAGAGTATATAGGTAGTCTTCCTACTGCGTTAGGTAGGTGTTTGACCCGGAAGGGCAAAAAGGTTTTTGACCGCTATAGCGCGAAGCTGATGTAATGGTGAAACTTCCTAAATGTAAGCTTTGGAAATGGAATTGGATATTGTGCACTAAGGTGCTTTGTGGAGCCAATAAACTATTAATGATGATGATACAACGGAATAGTCTTCTCGTTCATTGACGGTCGGAGAGATTCAAAGAGGAAGTAACAACGTAACATCAATCAAGTAAGAATGCGCGTCAACCTACTGGTCCGGGATCAAACAACTCAGTAGCTTAAAATATTAGATTTAGCTCCTACAATTCAAGTCAAAAACCTTCATCTGGAACTTTGTTTTGGAACTTCGGCACTTTTGGATACATCAAAGTTGACGGAGGACGCTGTGTTAACGGAAGTCGCTGGATTTCGTCTGTGTCAAGGAGTGCTTCTACGGTTTGCCATCGGTGTATAGGACGTTGCGATGTTGGATCCATAACTTCTAAAGCCGGCTGAAGAACAACGTAACATCGGATCATCATATGGCGCCCAACGCACTGAGGTATGTGTAGCGCTACACTGTTTAATGGCCATTTCATTGTGTGCACACATTACTAAAAGGAATTTAATGGTCTGATCGCCGACGCGGACGGATAATAGACTTTGGTATTGACTTTCGGTATTGACCTTTGGTATTGACTGTTGCAACGAATTATTAAAAAAAAAAAAAAAAAAAAAAGACTAAGCCCTCATGGAGACTCGCGACATAACATCTGATAAAACTGCGGGGTCTGTTGTGTCAGCTATTAGTAAATCAAAGAGTGTGGTTAGCAATGTGGAAGTACAAACTGAAAAACGTGTGGTTAAACTTTCATTTAAAGCATTAGCTGATAAATTGGATAAGTTGCAAGCTGGCAGAAAAGCCAAACTGAATAAGGCAAACAATATAAGAAAATCCTTGCAAGGTTTTATTCAAAAGGGTGACAAATCACAGGTACAAAGTGCACTTGACGAGCTCATTGAAGTATGTGATAATGCAAAATGCATGCATGAGTCTTTATTGGGTTTATTGCCACCTGATGAAAAGGAAGAACATGAAACTTGGTTTAAGGCAAAAATGATGTTTAATGATGAGTGCATTGCTGATGCAAACCAATGGGTTAGGTGTAATGAAGGTAGTGCGCTTGTAAGCCAATGTGATGTTATTGATGATGGTATTAATCCAAATGACAGCGTGTCTAATGTTGAAAGTAAACGTTCAAATAAGGGTAGCATGAGCAGTAGCAGAATCAGCACTACATCCTCTGCAAGGGTAAAAGCAGAGGCAGATAGAGCTGCACTTGCTGCTCGTGTTGCAGCTTTAAAAGATAGGCATGCTCTTGAGGAGCAGGAGCAGCAGTTAAGGAGGAAAAGGGAGCAGCTTGATTTGGAGGCTGAATTGGCTGCATATACTGCTAAGTTGGCAGTGTTGGAGGCTTTTGAAAGAAAAGGTTCTTCTCATGGATCTGTGAGTGTCATGAATTCCCACTTTGAAAAGGAGGAAAAGAGGAATTCTGGAAATGTGTTAAACCCTATGGCAAAGGACTTTAAACCTGGAGTAGAAACAACGGTTCGACAAAGTGTCTGTTCATTACCACCTGATCAAACAGTTGATGTGCGGCCTAAAACAAGTGAGAGTCAGATTAACATTGCCACCAGTCAACAGTATGTGTTTGATAAACAACCGCCAGCAACAGATCTACAGGTAATATCACAGCATACAACTTCTCAATTTAAGGACAAGCAATCTATGTGTTATTCAACTGGTCAAAATCCACCTGATGGGATACTTACCATTATGCAGAGGCAAAATGAGATCACAACTGCATTGCTTCAACAGCAACGTTCAATGTCATTGCCACCAAGAGATATTCCCATATTTGATGGAGACTCACTTCAATTCAGAGCCTTTATAAAAGCTTTTGAACAAGGTGTGGAAGGAAAGGCCAGTAAGGTGGATTGTTTGTACTATTTGGAGCAATTTACTCGTGGACAGCCACGAGACCTGGTGCGTAGTTGTCAACATATGGCTCCTGAGCGTGGTTACACTGTAGCAAAGAATCTTTTACAGGAACACTTTGGCAATGAGTATAAAATTGCTACTGCTTATATTGAAAAGGCTCTTGCTTGGAAACCCGTGAAGTCTGAGGATGTAAAATCACTGCAAGCTTATGCTTTGTTCTTGCGTGGCTGTTGCAATGTAATGGAGGAGCTCCAGTACATGCAAGAAATGGATATGCCTGCAAACATACGAAGTGTTATTTCTAAATTGCCATTCAAGTTAAGGGATCAGTGGAGAATAACAGCTTATGACATAATGGAAACATGCAACCGCCGAGCTTGTTTTATGGACTTGGTTAAATTCATAGAACGTTATGTCAGAATTCTTTCAGACCCCTTGTTTGGTGATATTCAGGAGTCATCGCTTGGTGTCACTGGAACCAAGACATTGACCAGATTCAAGTCACAGCCCAAGGAAAGAATGAATGGAAACTCTTTCGCTACTACAGTGGCAAACATTGACTCACTTTCAGGAGCCATGAGTTCAACATCGGATTCAGGAAAGGCTGACAAGGTTGATTGTATATGTTGTTCTAATACTCACTCATTGGAGGAGTGTGATCAGTTCAATTCAAAGAAGCATAAGGAAAAGATCTACTTTCTTAGAGAAAAGGGAGTTTGCTTTGCATGCTTGTGTATTGGGCACATGAGCAAGGATTGCAAAAGGCGTTTGAATTGCAAAGTTTGTCATCAATCTCACCCTACTGTGCTTCACATCAAAAGACAATCAGCAGTTGTGAAACATGCGACATCGGATCATAGGTTAGTTTCTTCCAAAACATGTGGGCATACAGGGGTCGGTAAGGACCGATGTGCATTGTCCATTCTCCCAGTGCAAGTTAAATCCATCAAGGGAAACAAGGTCATAAAAACATATGCATTCTTGGATCCAGGTAGTTCAGCTACATTCTGCTCAGAACAGCTTATGCAGAAGCTGAATATCTCAGGTAAACCGGTCACATTTCTTCTCAGTACAATGGGGCAACAAGCCATTGTTCCAGCTTATTCCTTGACTGGTTTGGAGGTGTCCAGTCTGGATGGCAGTAACTTTTATCAGCTTCCTGAGGTGCTCACGCAGCAGAAAATGCCAGTAAGTACTGACAATGTGATAACGTCTGAAGAGTTGGTTAAGTTTCCATACCTATCAAAGGTGCAAATCCCAAGCATAAAGGCAAATGTTGACTTGCTGATTGGTACTAATGCTCCCAAGATATTGGAACCTTGGGAGATTATCAACAGCTGTGGGACTGGCCCATATGCTGTTAGAACAGTATTGGGCTGGGTTGTTAATGGTCCACTGAATGGAAACAGTGGTGTATTAAGAATGGAGCTTCCTACGGTTACAGTGAACCAGATTGCTGTGTGCAGATTGGAGGAAATGTTAATCAAGCAGTACAATCATGACTTCAATGAAAGCACTGTGAAGAAGGAAATGTCAAGGGAGGACATCAGGTTCATGGAAATCATGGATCAGTCAGCGGTACTTCAAGATGGGAAATATTGTTTGAAGTTACCCTTTAAGACCAAAGAAGTCTACCTGCCTAACAACTTTGCTGTAGCAAAGCAACGGGTCCTTGGTTTGAAGAAAAGGTTTTTGAACAACCATGATTTTCACAAGGAATATGCAGGATACATGAATGATGTCATCAGTAAGGGCTATGCAGAACAAGTACCTCAAGAACAGCTACTCTGTGAAATTGGGAAGGTATGGTATATTCCTCATCATGGTGTACATCATCCAAGAAAAAGATCCATTCGTGTAGTGTTCGATTGTGGAGCCACATTTCAAGGAACATCGTTGAATAATAAACTTCTGCAGGGACCTAACCTTACCAGCTCTTTGCTTGGAGTTCTCACTCGCTTCAGACAGGAACCTGTAGCTTTTATGGGTGACATTCAGGCTATGTTCCATCAAGTGAAGGTGGCTGAAGAAGATAGAAATTTTCTTCGCTTTCTTTGGTGGCCTGATGGAAACATCTCTGAGAGACTTGTGGAATATAGAATGACTGTACATTTGTTTGGTGCAGTTTCCTCTCCGAGCTGTGCAAGTTATGCCCTGAGGAAAACTGCAGATGACAATCAGTTTCAGTTTCCACCTCATGTGATTCAATCTGTCAAGCAGAATTTCTATGTGGATGATTGTTTAAAGAGCTCGGCTACTGAAAGAAAAGCTATAAAGACGATGAAGGATCTCATTGCTCTGTGTCAGAAAGGAGGATTCATTTTGGAAAAATGGGTCAGTAATAGTCGTACACTGTTGCAATCTATGTCAGTGGAACAAAGAGCCAAAGACCTGAAGCAGTTGGATTTGGACCGAGATAAACTTCCACTTGAAAGAGCACTGGGTCTACAATGGTGTGTGGAAACGGACTCTTTTAAATTTAAATTGGAGGTAAAACAGCAGTCTCTTACAAGACGTGGCATGCTTTCGGTCATCAGCTCCGTGTACGATCCTCTAGGGTTCCTGGCTCCAGTCATGTTGTCTGCCAAGATGTTGCAGCAAGAATTGTGCAGGAGAGGTTGTGGATGGGACGATGCCATACCACAGGACCTTTTAAGTAAGTGGAAAAGATGGTTGGAGGATCTGAGGTCACTAACTGCATTTACTGTGGACAGGTGCATAAAGTCAGGGGATTTTGGAGATTTTAGGCATGCTCAACTACATCATTTTGCTGATGCCAGTAACAATGGGTACGGCACAGTAACTTACATCAGAATGTTAAGTCACAAGAATCGCATTCACATTGCCTTTCTACTTGGTAAAGCCAGAGTAACATCATTGAAGGCTGTAACCATTCCCCGTTTGGAGTTGACAGCAGCTGTGCTTGCTACTAAGGTGGACACAATGCTAAAGGAAGAGTTGGCCATTCAGTTAGAAGATTCTGTCTTCTGGACTGACAGTACTGCTGTACTGAAGTACATTAACAACGAAGACAAGCGTTTCCACACGTTCGTAGCTAACAGAATTGCAACCATTAGAGAAACAGTTGAACCCTCGCAATGGAGATATGTCAGTTCTAAGGATAATCCAGCTGATTTCGCTTCAAGAGGAATGAAGGTTGGAGACTTTCTGAAGAACAGCAGGTGGCTTGAAGGTCCAGCCTTCTTGAAGTTGCGTGAGGAGTGTTGGCCTATAGACACACCATATCTCTCAATAGACTCTGATGATGCAGAGATCAAGCAAAAAACCACGGTAAATGTCATTAGTGTGAATGAAGTGTCCAGCCCTGTTGACCAACTAATTGCTTACTTTTCTGAATGGAAGAGGCTCAAAATAGCAGTGGCCTGGTTTCTCAAGTTGAAGATGATTTTGTTGAAAAGAATTCGCTTGGGAAAGATGCAGAAAGCTACTAGCAATCAAGACAGCGGTGTACAGCCTGAGGGATCAAGATTCACAGTGATGCCTAAGAGTTTTGCTTTGACATTGGATGATCTTTTAGGAGCAGAAGAAGCCATCGTTCGTTATTCACAGCAAAGAAAATTCAGTGAAGAAATTTCTGCTTTAACATCGGGGAAAGTGACGGTAAATCGGCAAAGTCCTATTTATCGGTTGGATCCATTTTTGGATGATGGACTCTTACGAGTTGGAGGAAGATTGAGTAAAGCAGCCATGCCTGAAGAGGTAAAGCATCCACTCATACTCGGCAAAGATCAGCATATTTCCATGCTTATTCTGAAGCATGTACATGAAAGTCTGGGTCATGGTGGACGAAGCCATACGTTATCCACTGTTAGAAGGAAATTTTGGATTACTAGCTCTCACTCTGCTGTTAGGAAGATCATTTCTAGATGTGGCTTTTGTAGACGCCATAATAGAAGAGCAGCTGAACAAAAGATGGCAGATCTTCCAACAGAGAGGATCCTTCCTGATCTACCACCATTTACCAACACTGGAGTAGACTACTTTGGGCCAGTGGAAGTAAAGAATAGAAGGGTAACCTGTAAAAGATATGGAGTAGTATTCACCTGTATGGCAAGCAGGGCAATCCATCTTGAGGTAGCAAGTTCACTAGAAACGGATGCATGTATCAATGCATTACGTCGCTTCATTAGCAGGAGAGGACAAGTGAAACATCTAAGATCCGATAATGGTACTAACTTTATTGGAGCACAAAGAGAATTAAAGGAGGCTCTGGATTCACTGAATCATGAAAAGATTCAAGGAGTGTTGTCACAGGTTGGAATTCGTTGGAGTTTTAATCCTCCAGCAGGTTCACATCATGGTGGTGTTTGGGAGAGAATGATACGCTCTGTGAAAAGAGTTCTCAGTTCTGTTTTACGTCAACAAAGGTTGGATGATGATGGCCTTCACACAGTCTTCTGTGAAGTGGAATCCATTTTGAATGATCGACCAATTACTAAGCTGTCGGATGATCCTAATGATCTGGAGCCCCTCACACCAAATCATCTTCTTCTTTTGAAAGGAAAACCAGCCATACCACCTGGAGTGTTTGAGCCTCATGACCAGTATGTGAGAAAACGATGGAGACAGGCGCAGTATCTGTCAGATCTTTTCTGGAAGAGGTGGCTACGGGAATATCTGCCTTTACTTCAAGAGAGGCAAAAGTGGAATCAGAAGAAAAGGAGTTTGATTGCTGGAGACATTGTAGTAATTATGGACTCTTCAGCTCCTCGTGGCTCCTGGGCTCTGGGCAAGGTCTTAGAGGTTTTTCCAGATAAGCATGGTCTAGTGCGTTCTGTGAGGTTGCAGACCAAAACTAGTATCATTGAAAGACCGATAACAAAACTTTGTCTATTACATGAAGTGTAAAAAACACAATTGGGTTTATGATATTGTTTGGCTCCTCTGTTTTCATTGTGTTTGAATTGTTATGTTTGTCCATCATTAACAATTAGGGGTCGGTGTGTAGGAGCCAAATATGTGTACCTATAATGACATGTTGTTTTGATCATGGCCACAAAGTGGCGCTGTTAATTTAATTGTGAATAGAGTATATAGGTAGTCTTCCTACTGCGTTAGGTAGGTGTTTGACCCGGAAGGGCAAAAAGGTTTTTGACCGCTATAGCGCGAAGCTGATGTAATGGTGAAACTTCCTAAATGTAAGCTTTGGAAATGGAATTGGATATTGTGCACTAAGGTGCTTTGTGGAGCCAATAAACTATTAATGATGATGATACAACGGAATAGTCTTCTCGTTCATTGACGGTCGGAGAGATTCAAAGAGGAAGTAACAACGTAACATCAATCAAGTAAGAATGCGCGTCAACCTACTGGTCCGGGATCAAACAACTCAGTAGCTTAAAATATTAGATTTAGCTCCTACAACCTTGATTTATTTATCTGTCCCATTGGTCATGCCTCACCTGCTATTAAGTGTGCAAAATTAATTTCTCATAACTAAGATAAACTGCAATAGTATTATTTCATAGTCAACTCTAGATGACCTATCAAAACTCTTTCCATTATTTATTTATTTTTTACGGCAGTGCGAGTCATTAGAAAACTCTGCACAGATTATTGTCATAACAACAAACTTCATTTGAATATTTTTCAAATAAGGCCTGTGGAAGAAAGTGCATATCCAGCCCTGAGCTAATATAATATAAATGTTAATGAAGATTTGTGCAGTGAGCTGGGAGATGAGTATTTATAATGCTGCAAAACCACTTTAACTTTTGGATATGAAATTGGATATTGGATTCCTTCTTCCCTTTCCTTTTTTTTTTTTTACAGGAGGATATAGTAACACAGCTGACTGTAAAATAAATTAGGCCAAGACTGAGTAACGAAAAAATGTGACTATTTGGCGAATTCCATATCAGTTTAAGCCGATATGAAATTTGAAACCTGTATAATTGTTTTCAGTCTTATTTGGGAATGGTAATGCGACTGGAATCCATCCAAATGCAAATGCTTTCCCTCATTCATAATGCATCCATGTATAAAATCATGATAATTGGATTCTGAAAAGCATTTTGTAAACAACAAATGTCATGCGATGTTGTTTTGATTTTGTTTGTGATATGAGAGATGGAGTCGTTGCATATAAAAATGTTTTTTAAATTTGAGATTTGAAATATGCACAAGTCAGTATGACGACATAATGGTTATTTGGTCATTTTCTCCATTTATATTAATATAATTAATCAATCAAATTAGCTCTTTCTAAACAGCTTCTTTCATTTTAGTGGTAATTGTCTCATGAATATTGCTGAAATGAGATCGGGAAGAAGTTAATACAATGAACTGATTCCATGTGAAGTGGCCAGTGGCCCTAATTAACCCAGACATTTGGTTTTGATGTTGATAAATTGAGTGTGTTTGATTCGCCATCTGCTACAGCTGCACTCAGGTGCGTCCAAAACCATGACAGGTGCTGCGATTCCTCCCCCCGCCAACCTCACATACACACAATACCATGCGCCAGCTTTCTGTCTGCTGTTAAGAATATTCTATAGGCTTAATGTTAGTCAAAAGTGGCATTTTAAGGCTGATAAATGATATTTTAATAAAAATTCTGGTAGGAATGACTCACAACCACATGAATAGCCTTATTACCACCAATAAGTATTATTAATTTGTTCTTACAGGAATTGTTCACACAAAAAAGAAAATTTGCTGAAAATGTACTCACCCTTAGGCCTTCCAATATGTAGATGTGTTTGTTTCTTCATCAACACAGATTTGGAGAAATGTAGCATTATATGACTTGCTCACTAATGGATCCACTGAAGTAACACATTTGATTTAGATTGGGAATTTAAATCACGCATTGCAAATCATTTGATTTTAGATCGGGACATTGTGTATTGCAAAATAAGTATTGCGAATCATTTAGAGTGGGTTCATGAATCATTTGATTAGAGCAAGTTTGTGAATCTGAAATGGCAGATTGCGAATCATTTGAATTAGAATGGTACTTCAGTCTGGGTTCGTGAATAATTTGACTTAGATTGGAACTTCATGTATTTCAAATAATTTAGATCAGAAATTCAAATCGTGTATTGCAAATCATTTGACTTAAATCTGAACTTCAAAGCGGGTTTGTGAATCATTTCGTGAATTGAATCAGTGCTGATCTGAAATGATGCAAATCATTTCATTTAGGTATAGGGACGGCGAAGCAGGTTTGCGGAACATTTGATTTAGATCGGGACTTCGAAGCAGGTTGGTGAATCTTTTGACTTAGATCTGAACTTTGCGTATCATGAATCATTTGATTTAGATTGTGAATTTGGAGCGGGTTTACGAGTCATTTGATTAGATCGGGACTTCAAAGCAGGTTCACGGATCTTTTGATTTAGATCGAGACTTCGGAGCGGGTTTGCAAATCTTTTGATTCATATCGGAACTTTGGAGCACGGATCACAAATCATTTGATTTAGACTGGAATTTTGCGTATCGCAAATCATTTGATTTAGATTGGAATTTTGCGTATTGCAAATCATTTGATTTAGATCGGGACTTTGAAGCAGGTTTGTAAATCTTTTGACTTAGATCTGAACTTTGCGTATCGTGAATCATTTGATTAGATCGGGACTTCAAAGCAGGTTCACGGATCTTTTGATTTAGATCGGGACTTCGGAGCGGGTTTGCAAATCTTTTGATTAATTTCGGAACTTTGGAGCACGGATCACAAATCATTTGATTTAGATTGGAGTTTTGCGTAGCGCAAATCATCTGATTTAGATCGGGAATTCAAATTGCGTATCGCAAATCATTTGATTTAGACTGGAATTTTGCGTATTGCAAATCATTTGATTTAGATCGGGACTTTGAAGCAGGTTTGTAAATCTTTTGACTTAGATCTGAACTTTGCGTATCGTGAATCATTTGATTTAGATCGGGACTTCGGAGCAGGTTTGCAAATCTTTTGATTCATATCGGAACTTTGGAGCACGGATCACAAATCATTTGATTTAGATTGGAGTTTTGCGTAGCGCAAATCATCTGATTTAGATCGGGAAATTTAAATTGCGTATCGCAAATCATTTGATTTAGATCGGGACTTTGAAGCGGGTTTGTGAATCTTTTGACTTAGATCTGAACTTCGGAGTGTGGTTCGTGAACAATTTGATTTAGATCGGAACTTCGGAGCGGGTTTGCAAATCTTTTGATCCATATCGGAAATTCGGAGCACGGATCATGAATCATTTGATTTAGATTGGAATTTTGCGTAGCTCAAATCATCTGATTCAAATCGGGATTTCGAAGCAGGTTTGTGAATCATTTTGACTTCGATCTGAACTTTGTGTATTGCGAATCATTTGATTTAGATCGGGACTTCGGAGCGGGTTTGCAAATCTTTTGATTCATATCGGAACTTTGGAGCACGGATCACAAATCATTTGATTTAGATTGGAGTTTTGCGTAGCGCAAATCATTTGATTTAGATCGGGATTTCGAAGCAGGTTTGTGAATCATTTTGACTTCGATCTGAACTTTGTGTATTGCGAATCATTTGATTTAGATCGGAACTTCGGAGCGGGGTTGCAAATCTTTTGATTCATATCGGAAATTTGGAGCACGGATCATGAATCATTTGATTTAGATTGGAAATTTGCGTAGCTCAAATCATCTGATTCAAATCGGGATTTCGAAGCAGGTTTGTGAATCTTTTGACTTAGATCTGAACTTTGTGTATTGCGAATCATTTGATTTAGATCGGGACTTCGGAGCGGGTTTGCAAATCTTTTGATTCATATCGGAACTTTGGAGCACGGATCACAAATCATTTGATTTAGATTGGAGTTTTGCGTAGCGCAAATCATTTGATTTAGATCGGGATTTCGAAGCAGGTTTGTGAATCATTTTGACTTCGATCTGAACTTTGTGTATTGCGAATCATTTATTTAGATCGGGACTTCGGAGCAGGTTTGCAAATCTTTTAATTCATATCGGAACTTTGGAGCACAGATCACGAATCATTTGATTTACATTGGAATTTTGCATAGCGCAAATCATCTGATTCAAATTGGGATTTTGAAGCAGGTTTGTGAATCTTTTGACTTAGATCTGAACTTCACATATCGTGAATAATTTGTTTTAGATCGGGAATTCGGAGCGGGATCACAAATCATTTGATTAGATCGGGACTTCGAAGCAGGTTTGCAAATCCTTTGATTCATATCGGAACTTTGGAGTGTGGATTGCAAATCATTTGATTTAGATAAAAACTTCGGAGAGGGTTTGCAAATCCTTTGATTTAGATCGGGACTTCAGAGCGCATATCACAAATCATTTGATTTATCATTTGATGCGGAACTTTGCATAGCACAAATCATTTGATTAGATCGGAACATCAAAGCGGGTTCGCAAATCATTTGATCTACATCTGGAATTCGGAGCTGATTCATAAGTCATTTAATTAGATCGGGAATTTGAAGCCGGTTCGCAGATCATTTGATTTAGGTTGGGACTTTGAAGCAGGTTCGTGAATCATTTGACTTAGATCGGAAATTTGGAGCGGGTTCACAAATCATTTCATTTAGATTGGGACTTCGAAGAGGGCTCACCACTACAGTCCATCAGTTAATGTCTTGTAAAGTGAAAAACATATTTGTAACAAATTCATCTGCATTTTTAACCATGGCTTCCAGCTAAAATATCTAGTCCTCCAGCCATAATATTGCTTTTCTTTCTTTTCTGAATCAGGAGTAAAACAGACTTTCATTCTGATGGCACCTATTCACTGTAGAGGAACTTTTGGATGAGCAAGTGATGTAATGCTGAATTTCTTCAGATCATTTCTGATCAAGAAATAAACTTTTCTACATCTTGGATGTCAATTAAAATTTTTAGTTCAACTATTCCTTTAAAGCCAATGCATTTTAGGCTGAAATTGAAATATCGCATTTGGTTCTGCTCCACAATAAATATAGAAAAAAAACATTTTTATTTTTTGCAATTTTTATATAGTGATTGTAATGGCAGTCTTTTCCTAAACCACAAAGCCTATAGCCAGACAACAAATGAAACAACTGAAAAAACATTAAAATAATCAACATGCCAATCATAAAAATATCTTTACAAATAGTTACATTTCTATACAATATGAAGTAATTCAGTTATATTACTAGGTCTCTGAGCTGAGCTGTTATGAGACCAGAGACCTAAACCGTATAGAATAGTTTTCCTCTCAAACATGACATGGTGATTTCAAAATATAGAAAAGAATGATCAAATTTTTCAAATGGAGCCATTTCCCATCAATCTTTTTCTCTTTTTTTTAAAGCTATACACATCTTCCACATTCTCATTTCCACATTCTCATTTAAACAAATCATGTACAGTAGCAGAATGAAAGTGTCAGCAGAACAAATACTGTATGAATATTCTGAAGCTTTTTCTGTAAATCTGCCATACAAAAATAGAGTTCATTATGACACACTCCATACTGAATGACATCATAGAGAACAGAAACAGTGGCTACTACATGTGGCTCTGAAATACACACAGCTATGCATGAGAAAAACTAAATACAGTGACAATGTACGTACAATATCATCTTTACAGTATCGTTACAAATTATGACACATTAAGACAATTCATTTTTTAGAGTTACAGTGGTCTGACAATATTCCAGTCATCCTGAAGTGTCTATAAGGGGTCTGATGAAACTGATGTGGCAGTACGGAGCTAAAATGCTTGACTAGTTATTTTACTTGGTCTGGTAATCAAAAAATCTCAAATTAATCCATGGCATACACAAACTTTCAGAAAAACAGGGATGTAGATGCAAGAAATCAAAAACAAGCATGCACGAATAAAGTTTTAGCTTCTAATGAAATGCATTGTCAGACCTTATATTTTAAAATCTTTAAAATTCTTTAATTCTTTAAATAAATTCTCTATTAATACTGAAGCTTTCAAAAATGCCATGTTACATTTTCTGACATTTAAGGCTCATCCAAACACAGACTGTAAAAACCTTTCATCTTTGCTCAAGGAAAATGATCTTTGAGGGAAAAAGCTAACTTTAGTGTTTGCATGATGTGAACTTATTTGAACAAAATTAAATGTGAACGTATTTGCCTTTTACAGGAGATACGCAAATCATATATGATTGAATATGCCAGACGCTATTAATGAAAAACAGCAGTAGTGACTAGCAGATGCGAAACTTGTCAAAATATTGGCTCTGCGTCTAATCAGCCAATCGACAGCCTTCAAGGCCTCTTTGAGGAGAGATGTCCGTCTTCACAGAGTTTCATGTCTTCTGTTCAATGCAGAGTTGATTTCTTCTCTGGATGTAGAACTGTTAAAAACAGGACTTTATTGTACTTATTGCATTTTGTGATCAATATAATTCATTCAGTCGTACAGAGGACAAAACAACTTACCTTCAGTTGTCAATATCAGACACGTGATTCTCCATCTGAAATACAAATATAAAAGAAAATTAGTTTAGGAATACAGAAGAGCTCAGCAAAACCTGATTTCTCAAATCAGAAATGCACTTTTATAGACGCAAGTATATATGCCCCATCATTTTAAGGTAAGTGTGTTCAAAAGTCTAAAAATCTGTGTAACTTTAAGGATCGCCACTACCGAACACCTTTTTTCTTAATTAAACACTTTTTTGGATGTTATTCCATAACATAATATGACATCCAGTTTTAGCATCTAAAATTGTCACTACTGAAACAGTCGCGACTAAAACATCTGGTGGCGTTTCGGTAGTCACATCTTTGTTTCGGTAGTGACAATTTTATGGAATAACACCCAAAAAACAATCATGATGTAACATTTGGTGAAGTTTTAATAGTGACATCTTTGGGGTTTTTTTGGTGTTATTCCATAAAATTGGCACTACCGAAACAATATCCACCGAAACATTTGGTGAAGTTTTGGTAGTGGCATCTTTAGTTTTTGTTTAGGTAGTGAAAATTCAATGGAATAACACCCAGTCGCGACCAAAACATTTTGTGAAGTTTTGGTAGTGACATCTACCAAATGTGTTATTCAAATAAATTGTCATGATCGAAACATTTGGTTCAGTTTTGGTAAAAAAATGGTCCCTATTGAAAGAGTGGCGACTGAAACATTTGGTGAAGTTTCGGTAGTGACATCTTTTTTTTTGGGGGGGGGGTGTTATTCCATAAAAAAAGGTCACTACTGAAGCAGTTGCGACTGAAACATTTGGTGAAGTTTTAATAGTGACGACATTGTTTTTTTTTTTTTTTTGTGGTGTTATTCCATAAAATTGTCACTACTGAAACAGTTGGGGCCGAAACTTTTGGTGAAGTTTTGGTAGTGACATCTTAGTTTTTTGGGTGGTATTGCATAAAATTGTCACTACGAAAACAGTCAAGACTGAAACATTTGGTGAAGTTTCGGTAGTGACATCTTTGGTGAAGTTTTGATAGTGACATCAGTGGTTTTTGGGTGTTATTCTGTTAAATTGTCACTACCGAAACAGTCACGACCGGAACATTTGGTGAAGTTTCGCTAGTGACATCTTTTTTTGGGGTGTTATTCCATAAAAAAAATGGTCACTACTGAAACAGTTACGACTGAAACATTTGGTGAAGTTTCGGTAATGACGTCCTTGGTGAAGTTTCAGTAGTGAGTTTTTTGGATGTTATTCCATAATAAATGGTCACTACTGAAACAGTTGCGACAGAAACATTTGGTGAAGTTTTGGAAGTGACATCTTAGTTTTTTGGGTGTTATTCCATAAAATTGTCACTACGAAAACAGTCAAGACCGAAACATTTGGTGAAGTTTCGGTAGTGACATCTTTTTTTGGGGTGTTATTCCATAAAAAAATGGTCACTACTGAAACAGTTGTGACCGAAACATTTGGTGAAGTTTTAATAGTGATGACATTGTTTTTTTTTTTGTGGTGTTATTCCATAAAATCGTCACTACCGAAACAGTTACGACTGAAAAATTTTGTGAAGTTTCAGTAGTGAGTTTTTTGGGTGTTATTCCATAAAAAATGGTCACTACTGAAACAGTTGTGACCGAAACATTTGGTGAAGTTTTGGAAGTGACATCTTAGTTTTTTGGGTGTTATTCCATAAAATTGTCACTACGAAAACAGTCAAGACTGAAACATTTGGTGAAGTTTTGGAAGTGACATCTTAGTTTTTTGGGTGTTATTCCATAAAATTGTCACTACTAAAACAGTCAAGACTGAAACATTTGGTGAAGTTTCGGTAGTGACATCTTTGGTGAAGTTTATGATAGTGACATCAGTGGTTTTTGGGTGTTATTCTGTTAAATTGTCACTACCGAAACGGTCACGACCAAAACATTTGGTGAAGTTTCGTAGTGACATCTTTTTTTTTGGGGGGGGGGGGGGTGTTTTTCCATAAAAAATGGTCACTACCGAACATGAAACATTAAGTGAAGTTTTAATAGTGACAATTCTTTTTTTTTTTTTTTTTGTTCTTTTTTTTTTTGGTGTTATTCCATAAAATTGTCACTACCGAACATCTTTGGTGAAGTTTCAGTAGTGAGTTTTTTTGGGTGTTATTCCATAAAAAGTGCTAAAAAAAAAAAAAAAAGTGCTCACTACTAAAACAGTCAAGACTGAAACATTTGGTGAAGTTTCGGTAGTGACATATTTGTTTTTTAGCTGTTATCCCATAAAACTGTCACTACTAAAACAGTTACAACCGGTTTAATGCATATTCAAACTAATAAATCCCTAAATTTGAAATCAGTACGATCAACTTTTACTAAGAAAAATTTGATTCAAATTACAAGAAATTTCATAAATCACTTGAAATAGTTAAAAATGTAATTGTTATTGATGTATCTTTAAAAACTTTTAAATAAATTTAGCATGAAGGTGAATGTGTAAAAATATATTAAATAAACTGTTAGCACTAACTATTCCTCCACAAGTGATATCTCTGTAAAAAGACTCATTTTTAGACCTATTTAAGACCTATTTAATTATGGCTTTTCAGTGTAGAGAATGATCATTTTATAATTTTATTACAAAAAATCCCCATCTAATAGAGGCACAGTACTTTGCTTGGTATTGGATCAAAAAGAAATAAGGTGTCTATTTAATCTAAGCGTTTTGTGCGCATAGTGCCTCAGGTGGTCCATGAAAACTATATCTGACTCATTCACATCACATCTAAAAGCCCATACTTTCTCAGACGGGCAGATGAACATTAACAAAAGCTGCATAGTATCAGAAAAGCAGATGTGTTCTAATAGCCCAGCCATTCATCTACTAAAAAAAGAGCAGCTCAGGATCTCAAAAGACCTTGAGATTTACTTGCTCAATACTCACATTCGTCATAATACATAATCAATCCTGTGACCTCAAGTTCCCTTTTGTAGAGTCCAAAATCAGTCCTCTCAAAGATTCTTTTAAAAAGTCTAGCCAATTTTTATCAGTTTTGTTTGGGTATCTACTAAACCCAGCTGTGTTGGAGGTCACGCTCTGACCTGAAATGTCTGTAACACTGTTGGGAATCTTTCCAGCGGGATTTCGCCTCAACATTTCCCTCCAGTTCAACAAACGCAGGAGCTCATTAAAATACAGTCAGCCTGTCTCCTCAGTGGGGAAGCACATCCTAAATCTTAATTTGACTTTGCTGTTGGTCGCGGTGCTGCCGGACCCCGGTGTCTCCAGAGGTTCTGACTCGGTTTTAATTACAGAGCGTGACAGGTGAGGGTTAAGAGAGCAGGAAGCAGCCCAGCGGAACCCTGTCAGCTTCTGCTCTACCAGCCCTGCGTCTCTCGTGTTCACAACCATGAATAAATCTGCAGAATTAGCTTCAACAGGGCTTTTCAGAGCCATTGCTGGCAGTAAAGGCCCACGGGGGGCCAGCGTACCAGATCAGTGCTGCCTTCCTCATCGTAGTCATCCTCGCCACCATCCGTCATTTCTCCCGCCTCCGCGTCCAGCTGTCCTTCTCCTCCTTCCTCTCCGGAGTTGTCTGCCGTCTCTGATATCGACCCCTCGTGCAAAGAGTCACAGTTGTCCTCATATTTCCTATGAGGCTCTGAAAAAACAGAGATGTGTGACTATTATGCTTTATATCACAAATATCAGCCATTACCCTAGAGAAAAATAAATATACTAAACTGTATTTGAAATACATTTATTTCATGTAAAGTACACTACAAATACTTTTGCATATTTATGTACTTATTAAAAAAAACCTTGCAATTGTACTTTTTGTATACTAAACTGGTATATACAGTATATATACAGTATAATATATAATACAGCTAACTAACAATAAAACACAATAAAAACACGATAACATAAAAACATGATTTTTCAAAATGTAAAAAAAACTGAGTTATCCGTTTTTGCAAATAAATTCTTTATATACTGACGTATATTTGATGTGCTAAAGATCTTGCATTTAAAGAGATATTATTCAAAGTTCATACAAACCTCATCAATAGTGACATTAAAATACATTTTAGGCTTAGTATTAAGAAATGTGCTTTGTTCAAAAGTAGCACTCCAAATAAAATTTAATTATAATTTTTATATTAGTCAGTCTCAAGTGATATGTCAGTAAATATGTTAATAGATTTTAACGATACTTGGAATGAAATAAATGTATTTATTTTAAAAACTTTACTTTTTTACTAGGGTACTTATTTGCATAAGTGCAAAATTAGATTTTTTTTTCATTAAAAAATGTTTGAAATTTGTCAGTATAAACCCGTTACACTTACTTTTTTTTAAGGAATATGAAAGAAGTTTGAAATTAAAATTTCATGTTTAATTCTTGCTGTTTCTGTTTGTGAAATTTACTAGCAATTTCTGATTGAGTATTGATTGTACATTTTTTTTTTTGCTGATTAAGATTAAATCATAATTTATAATCTATAATCAATGATCTTTATAATAGAATAGCAGACAATTTACAAAAAAATGACAGAAAATCAGTTTTTTAAATGTCTCACTGTTACAATATTTAAATGCTTAGTTTTATGATAAAAACTCTATAGTTTGACATGTAGTATGGTTTTCAAAAAATGTCAAAATCATTTAGGAATTTACGATTTTCTAAAATTCATGATTTTTAGTCCTGTCAGTGTTTATCTTTAAATATTACTAATAATATAAAAATTGTTTACTTTATGAAAATAAGCAAAGATTTCACAGCCAAAAAATAAATAAATTATAAAATAAAATAAATATTTAAAAAATAATGATGATAATCTGATAATTTACTAAAAGTTTAATAAAAAAAAAATCTAAACTAGTTTCACATGTAGTATGGTTTTCATAAATGTTCACAATTTATTTTTAGAAATTCACGATTTTCTAAAACAAAATTATGTATGGATTAAAAAGAAATAATCATAAATTCAGTCTTGTCAGTGTTCATCTTGAAATATTACTAACAATATAAAAATTGTTTACTTTATAAAAATAAGCAAAGATTTCACAGCCAAAAAAAAAAATAAATAAATAAATACAAATTTTTTTTTAAAATTAAATTAAAAAAAAAAAAAAAAAAAAAAAACATGAACTCTGACCTGACAGTGGATGTTTTTACAATTTTACTAAAAGGTCTTTTATTTGCTAAAAAAAAAAAAAAAATCTAAACTAGTTTCAAATGTAGTATGGTATTACTAAAAATATAAAAACTTTATGACAAATAAGCTAAAATTTCACTGCCAAAAATAATTCAATTAAATAATTGATTAATTAAACAAATAAACCCCAACCTGATTTTTTTACTTGCTAAAAAAATAAAATATTGAAACTATCAATCTAATGACAAAAAGCATTTAGTAGATTGTGTTTTTCTGCAAAATTTTGATCAGGCTGATCATTTAAAGGAGAACTCCGGTGTGATTTTGACCTAAAGTGTATTGAATCATGATACCGAGTGTAAACGTACCTTGCATATCTCATCTCGTCTTGTCCACTGCTGTCCGAAATCTGGGGTCAGTTATCCGATGCTCACAACAGGTTGTCAATGAAAGTCAATCGGGCATCGAAGGAGCCATGTAAATAAATCACTGTTTTACGCCATTTACGAGGCACAAAGTAGCTCCAGACTTCATTGGTAGACTTCCAAGGGCCCTGACATTTTAAAACGCCGCCATCTTAAATGTAGTCACGATAAGTCGAGTGTCGAGCACGAAGGAAACTACAACCTGATACGTTGATAACCTGATGAATTCCATGGTGCTCGACACTCGATTTATCGTGACTACATTTAAGATGGCGGCGGCCGCTAAACTTCTTGCAGTTACTGTCTGTATAAATCTACTTGTAAATAAACTACCGGTGCTTTTTCTGAGTTCTCAATGTCTCGTTTTAAATGTCAGGGCCCTTGGAAGTCTACCAATGAAGTCTGGAGCTACTTTGTGCCTCGTAAATGGCGTAAAACAGTGATTTATTTACATGGCTCCTTCGATGCCCGATTGACTTTCATTGACAACCTGTTGTGAGCATCGGATAACTGACCCCAGATTTCGGACAGCAGTGGACAAGACGAGATGAGATATGCAAGGTACGTTTACACTCGGTATCATGATTCAATACACTTTAGGTCAAAATCACACCGGAGTTCTCCTTTAAAGGCCATATCAATTTGCTTTAAAAAAAACATGACACAGTATGTTTTATAGGGTTAAGATCCAAGTACATGTACCAAGTACACCAAACGGTAGAAAAGAAAGAAAAATGTTTTTTAAATGTTATTTGTTTTTATTTTCAAACGAGTTTGGATTGTCATGAGGGAGAGCAAATGATGACAGAATTGCAATTTTCTTTTTCTTGTATTTTCTGGACCAAGCACAAACAATAGACCTTAAGTTTGACTTGTGAATGTGAGACTAGTGCTATGCCATTCCTCAGTGTGTCTCCTAGATGAAAACAGTGCTCTCATCTACAGCTGAACGTAGCGAAATGGGATTTGCTATAGTAAAACAGTGCAAGATTGCCTGTATAACAGTTCTGACAAATTGGCTGCTGTCTCCTCGCCTGTCACAGAGATGGATAGTGCATATACACTCCCAATATTTCTCTCTGCACAACCGATTTTATTCCTGCTCTCTTATATTTTCTGTTCGTCTCACCGCACTCAGATCTCTGCTGTTTCTCGATCTTCTCCAGGCGGCCCAGAAGAGAGTCGATCTTCATCTTGATCTGAGTCAGTTCACGTTTGATAGTCTGGAGTTGATCGGACTTCACTGCAAGAGAAGAAAATGCAATGAAAACACACGTGAGGCAAGATCTCAGAAGATGACAGCGCATCCATGCTTACATCCTTATATCAGCACAGATAATTCATATCTGAAGACTCGTTCAGGGCTGCTGGTTCTAAACTAATAGTTCAAAGAATTCCCTGTCCTGCTGTTTTTAATTTAGCTTTATTCCTAATCTCATTCAGACATGCTGGCTGATATCAGCCACTGCAAGTAAGACCGTGTTTCTCCACGTGTTTTCATGGAAACGGCTTTTATCAGTCAATAAAACTTAACAAGACCTGTTTTCAGTGTGATGGAAATACAAACGATCAAGTCTGAAACAGTTTTTCTCGACTCTGGAATGTAATATTAGATTCATTGGATTATATTACCCTTGAATTCATGAGACGTTTGACTACTGGTCACCCTGAAAGACTTTCCCTGCAAAGAATCCATGTCACATGGGATGAAAAGTCTCTGCTCAATGCCTGCTAGCTTAATTCATGCTGCTAATTTCTGTGAATATTCAGTGCTTTAAATATGTCCGCTGCTTTTTTTTTGCATCTGACAGCTGTCAGATTAATCTCCCTCAGATGACTACACCATTGAACGCACACTGAATCCAATAAACACTTAAAATCAGTAGGCCTATCTGGGCAGAGCAGAATGACCTGTAAACAAAAACCCAAATAGGCAAAAAAAAGGGGGGTGGCAAACAGTCTCCAACACTGGATCAGTTTAAAAATGTCGAAATGGTTCCTTTCAAAATGACTAAATCAGCCCAAATTTCACCCTCTGTAAATCTGCTTGTATGAATCTTTCTGCGGTTACATCATTATGCTAGTAGGAGGTGGATGTGAGTCAAGAAATCATTCATTCGAATGATTCACTCATTAATTCATAAACCAAAAAAAAAACATTTTATTAAAACATGTTGAATTATTCATTAACTAAACAACAAAAGTTATCATGTATTCAGGAACTAAACAAGTGACTGAATCATTCAGTCTTTTCAAAAACGTGTTTCATTCAAACGAAAAAACACTTTTTTTCATTCAAGCGATTTGTTTAAAAACTTTAATCAATTTGTGAAACAACATACAGTCAAACTGTCACTAAATGTTTTTTTTTTTGTTCAAAAGTACTAATTCCTGCAGGAAATAACAAGTGACTGTCTATACTTTTTTTTTCTGAATGAGTCGTTGAATTAATAATTTTTTTAATTCAAGAGATTAATTGTATTATTTTATTAATTTAAGAGATCAAAACTCAGTTGAATGTTTTAATTATTAAGCCTTTAAATCATTCAATTGATCTGTTCAAAAACATTGTTTCATTCACAAATGAAACAAATGAGTCACTGAATCATTCACTCAAGTGATTTGTTTAAAAATGTGAATTAATTTAAGAAATACCAGACTATTTTTATGCAAGAGATTCATTCAAAAATTCAAGTAACTGTTTTTGTGTTTAAGACTTTGAATCATTTAATTGATCTGTTAAAAAACATTGTTTCATTCACAAGCAAAACAACACTTTTTTTAATGAATCATTGAAATCATTTGTTTCACGTCAAGTTTTTTTTTTAAAGTATTTTTTAATCTTTAATTATTTAATGAATCAATGAATTATTAATTCAAGAGATTCATTCAAAAACTCAAGTGACTGTTTTCGTGTTTAAAGACTTTGAATCATTCAATCGATCTGTTCAAAAACAGTGTTTCATTCACAAGCAAAAAACATTTAAAAAAATGAATCATTGTATCATTCATTCAAGTGATTTGTTTAAAAACGCTAATTTGAGAAATACCAGACTATTTTTATTGTTTATTGAGTCATTGAATGATTCATTCAACCAGTTTGTTCAAAAGCAGTCATTCATGCAGAAACTAAACAAGTTGTTTTGTTATGAATGAGTTCTTAAATCTTTTATTTAATGAATCAATTCATTATTAATTCAAGAGATTCATTCAAAAATTCAAGTGACTGTTTTTGTGTTTAAAACTTTGAATCATTCAATTGATCTGTTCAAAAACATTGTTTCATTCACAAGCAAAACAGCACTTTTTTTAATGAATCATTGAAATCATTTGTTTCAAGTCAAGTGCTTTTTTTAAAGAAGTCCTTGAATCATTAATTTAATGAATCAATGAATTATTAATTCAAGAGATTCATTCAAAAACTCAAGTGACTGTTTTCGTGTTTAAAGACTTTGAATCATTCAATCGATCTGTTCAAAAACAATGTTTCATTCACAAGCAAAAAACATTTTTTTTTAAAAATGAATCATTGTATCATTCATTCAAGTGATTTGTTTAAAAACGGTAATTAATTTGAGAAATACCAGACTATTTTTATTGTTTATTGAGTCACTGAATGATTCATTCAACCAGTTTGTTCAAAAGCAGTCATTCATGCAGAAACTAAACAAGTTGTTTTGTTATGAATGAGTTCTTAAATCTTTTATTTAATGAATCAATTCATTATTAATTCAAGAGATCCATTCAAAAATTCAAGTGACTGTTTTTGTGCTTAAAACTTTGAATCATTAAATTGATCTGTTCAAAAACATTTTTTCATTCACAAGCAAAACAACACTTGTTTTTTTTGAATGAATCATTGAAATCAGTGTTTTTGAATGGATCAAATACCAGGCTATCTTAATTAGAGAGTCATTGAAAGGTTCATTCAACAAAGTTTGTTCAAAAATACTAGTTTATATAAGACCAAAACCAGTGGTCCTTGAATCATTCATATAATAGATCTGTTTGAATTCCTTGATTTATTCATAAACAAAACAAGTAATAATTTACATTCATTTCTTAAATATATTGCTTTAACCAATCTGCTTAAATAAATGTATTCATTCATGAACAAAACAAAAGACTGTCTTATGAGTTAGTCATGGAAACATTCATTCAACCGAATTTGTTTGAATAAAACTCTTTCAGGGGCGCAACAAGTAACCATCTTTATGAAAGAGTTACTTAATAATTCACAAAGCAATGAATCATTCAGGAACTATTTTCATTGACAGAGGCAAAAACTAACCTTGTTTCTAAAATCTACTGCTTTAAAGGTTGTATCAGCGATTTCAAGCCTGAAACATATAGTGTCAAATTCAGCTGACCTTTCTTCACGATCCACTCGCTGCCTGCCAGAAAAACAAACAGTGTTCCAACCAATCACCGTCAGGGGGTTGGTGTTGTTGACTTTTGTACTGGTGCAGGGATGTGAGGGAGGCAGAGCGAAAGTCCACAACACCAAACCCCTGACGCTGATTGGTTGGAACACTGTTTGTTTTTCTGTGGAATGGTTGGTAGCACCATTGTTTTTTTGGCATATCTCGGACCCTAGGCTGACCACAGAGAGGTGTTTTTTTTTTTACAGCCAATTTATGGGGCAGGCAGCGAGCGGATCGTGAAGAAAGGTCAGCTGAATTTGACACTTTATGTTTCAGCCTAGAATCGCTGATACAACCTTTAATATACTGAACGACACTAGAAAACAAAATTAAGAAAATGCAGTGTGGGCTGAAATGTACCTTCAGCGGCACCTCTTGACACTGAAAATACCTGCTTCTTCATGATAATTGGAGCATATATTGGATACATATAAATGCTGTATTTCCCAGTATTTTTTTTGAGCCGCTCCTCTCCTTGAGAAAGCTGAAGCTTGTCGTTTTGCTGTCACCGCCTTCAGCCCCGATAACACAGCGTGACCCAGCACTGCTGTCACACCGCTGCCAGCTTTTCCACTACCTCACAAAATGGTGTCACCTGCCATCACCCGCCTGAGGCAGAAAGCTCTGCGTGTGTAGGTGTTTAGTTGACGGAGCATCGTATCTACTGAAATTCAATGAACGTGTCTGTGCGCAACCATTCAAATTGCTCCAAAGCTCCAAACACAACACATGTCCAAAAATTGCCTTCAAGCTTTGCAAACGTAAACTCTGAAGGAGTTTTAATCTGGGCAACCTACGAAACACTAGCTGAGCGTCAGTTTGTTTTTGACAGATGACAACGGCTGGTAAAACTTTCTATTTTATCACTTGTTTCAAGCTGTTTGCTTGTGAATCTTTTGGAGGATGTGCGATACACGGTACATAAAAAGCAGTGGATTATGACGCACAACGTGTTGTTTTCCACGATCAGGATTCTAGATTAAAATGTAATGGAAAGTCTAGCGGAGACTGGGGCTAGCTGTCACAAGCTCTATATCTCAGTAAGATTTTTATAGTAATTATACAAAGTTTTGTGAATTCTGTCCTTTAAAATAAATTTGAATACCATAATATTACATTTTATTTATTTTTTATTACATTTTTTGAAAGAAATACTTTTATTCAGCAAGGATGCATTCAATTGGTCTAAAGTGACAGTAAAGATGTTAATAACGTTATAATTAACATGTTACATTAGATTTCAAGACTTAAAATAAATGTTCTTTTAACTTCTCTTCGACGTTTTATTCATCAAAGAAATTCTGAAGAAAAAAAAAACACTGTTTTCACAGAAACATTAAGCTGTACAACAATTTTCAACACTGATAATAATAAGAAATGTTTCTTGAAAGGCAAATCACTATATTAGAATGATTTCTGAAGAATCGTGTGACACTAAAGATGAGTAATGATGTTGAAAATTCAGCTGTGCATCACAGGAACACATTAAAATTTACAATATATTAAACTAAAAGACTGATGTTTTAAATAGCAATAATATTTCACAATTTTAAGGCTGGGCTTTGACAGATTTTACGATTCAGTTATATTTTGATTCACAAGCTTGCAGTTTGATTAAATTCAGAATTGATTTAATTCGATATAAATTATTTTGGATATATCACGTACAGTACATAGCAAATTTTCTCAAGGAAAACCTATATTTACTATATTTCCGCTACGAAACGTTTTTTTTTTTTTTTTTTGAATATATGCTAAACATATTAATGTTCATCATAAAAACTTGATAGATTTATTCAAACAAATTAAATATTGATGAATAATAAAAAACTATAATGAATATGCTATATAGTACATATATTTAGCAAAATGCTCCATTCTAGAGTTCATTTTACTAGTTGACTAATGTGTTTATGGTCATCGAACATGTATTTTTCTGAGGTAAATGTGACTTTTTGTTGACAAGCTGTTATATTGACATCTTTCCACGGTTGAAACACTGAATAAGCAAATAGATGAGACAGAATACGGATTTCAGTAAGTTGTATGCTTTCTTTTAACATACCTTCAGATGTTTATTCATGTTTATTTCATGCTGAAACTAGTTAAAGCAGAGGAGACATGTATAATGTTACATATGATTTTCATATTTAAAATAAATGTTCTTTTTAACTTTCTGTTTTACTTTATATTTATCAAAGAATTCATCAAAAATGGTTTTCACAGAAATATTAAGCTGCACAACAATTTTCAACACTGATAATAATACGAAATGTTTCGTAAAGAGCAAATCAGTATATTAGAATGATTTCTGAAGGATCATGTGACACTAAAGACAAGTAATGATGCTGAAAATTCAGCTTTGGTCACAGGAATAAATTACATTTTAAAATGTATTAAAATAGAAGACTGATATTTTAAATAGCAGTAATATTTCATAATTTTAGGGCTGGGCTTTGACATAAATTTTACAATTCAATTATCATTTGATTCACAAGCTTGCAATTTGATTAGATGGATATATCATGTATAGTACTCAACTATCAACAATAAAGTTTTAATAATAATAAAGTTACAATACTAACTTTACCATTACATTATTAGCCTATATTTCTGCTCCAATTTGTTTTTTTGAAATATAAATATTTAAATTTGTCATAAAAACTTAATATTGAAAAATAGTAAAAAAAAAAAAAAATTACAATGAATAAGTTACATGGTGCATATATTTATCAAAATGCTTCTCTCTAGAGTTTCTCTCATTTTACTAGCTGACTAATGGTCACCGAAAATGTTTTTTCTGAGGTAAATGTGACGTTTTTTGTTTACAAGCTGTTATATTGACATCTTTCCGCAGTTGAAACACTGATTAAGTGATTACATGAGACAGGATACGGATTTCGGCAGGTTGAATGCTTTCTTTTAACATACCTTCGGATGTTTATTCATGTTTATTTTATGCTAAACTGGTTAAAGCAGAGGAGACGAACATTTTCCACATTAAACAGCGCTAAAACGGTATTTATTGTTTGAATACTGTAATAAAATGGACCGAATTTGAAATCGGAGAATTTGTTTCATATAAAAAGTAACAAAGCACCAAGCTTATTTTGATTTATTGGATGGGGGGTGTGCTACAAGGTTCCATTTATTATCTGAAAACAGACTAATCGATTCTTGAGATCTAAGAATCAATGTTGTTTCATAAAAATGAGAATTGATTAAAATCAAGAAATCAATATATATTTATTTAAGCCCTACATAATATTACTGTTTTTACTGTATTTTTGCTTAAATAAATGCAGTCTTGGTGACCATAACAGACTTTTAAAATTGATTCCAATACCATAATGTCATATTTTATATATTTATTTATTTTTTTAAATGAAATACATACTTTTATTCAGCAAGGATGCATTAAATTGACCTAAAGTCACAGTAAAGACGTATAATGTTACGTGAGATTTCGAGACTAAAAAAAAATGTTCTTTTTTAACTTTCTATTTTACTTTATATTTATACAAAAAAATATAAAGAACAATTTATCCTCTAAAAAATAAATTATCATGAAATATTAAGCTGGCACAACAAATTTCAACACTGATAATAAGAAATGCTTCTTAAAGAGCAAATTTGCATATTCTGAACAAAGTTTTGATAATAATAAAGTGACAATACCAGACTAGGCTAGGCTAGACTAATCGATTCCTGGGATTTAAGAAACAATATTGTTTCATATATATTTTTCCAAGCCCTACACAATATTACTGTTTTAACTGTATTTTTGATCAAATAAATTCAGTTTAAAATGGTGAGTTTAAAAGACTTTGAAAACATTTTAAAAAAATTGTACCCTGAAAAATATTCAGTGTACTTGTTTTTTCATTATTCTGAGATTACCTTTTTGCCAGCAGTTTATTTTAAATGATGTGACAAATTAAAAAGTCCAAATATTCCATGCAGGCTCACTGTATTAATATGAGGCTACAAAAGCTTCATGCATAATAGAATTAGCAAAATCCTGTTTAAAATATTGAGATGGAATACAGCACGTGACAGCGCAAGTCAAATTCCCAAAATTATTACACAGACAAAGGCAAATAAAACAGTTTTTGCTATTCATGTCACTCTAGTTTGTGGCTGACCTCTATTTGGGACACAAATTGCAGTCGCCGTGTTTTCAGATCTCCTCTACTACATAGCAATCACTGTGTTTCTGGTGGCAATGAAAAACATCACCTTTCTGATCGTAAACTGCATTTTCATCAGCAAAACATGAAGTAGTTTCAAAGTAAACTTTACGAACCAAATTAAATGCTATATTGGTGTGGTATAAAGCTCCAGCTTGTGCTGTGAAGAGAAGGGAGAACTCCAGTGAAATGCAGATTAAGGTAAACAGTGCCACTTTTGTGTACATGCATTAGTGTCATGCACCACGGCTAATCTCGACTTCTGAGCTCCGCGCTCGGAGGAGACGGCGGGACGCTGACAGATGCTGTGAAAGCTGCTACTTGTGGGTTAGAGATAAAATCTGAATTAGTGTTATGAATTCTAATTTACAAACACAGCCGCATGACATTCTGTCTTGCCGCTTGGCTCGGGTCCCAGTCGGAATTAAAGGAGCATTTTAGACGGCCGTGAGTCTCAGAATGCTCTGTGGTTACCAAAATCAATATGTTCTTGATTTTTGCTCCCATGAAATATAAAAGTCTCTTTTTTACTCAGTGTAACCTGTAAGAGAGAGCTACTGACCGACATGTTTCGACTGTGCCAGACAATAAACCAGTTGGCAGGGAGGAATAAAGCTCATGGACTTCATACAGTGTGCCAAAGACTGTGCCAAAGCCAGAGTTCTGAAACATTCACTGTATTATTAATTTTTTTTGCAGGAAAAGTATAAAAACACAAGAATGTCATTGCATTACACACCAAAATACCAAGTCAAGTGGCATTTATGATTTTTATGAAGTGGCATTTGCAATCTTCAGTCAAGTCGAATTTATTTTTAATAAATTCATTACTATTAATATACAGTTGAAATCAAAAGTTTACATACACCTTGTGGAATATGCAGAATGTTAATTATTTTACCAAAGTAAGAGGTATCATGCAAAATGCATGTTATTTTTTTATTTAGTACTGACCTGAATACGATATTTCACATATAGTCCATGAGAGAAAATAATAGCTGAATTTATAAAAATGACCCCGTTCAAAATGTACATACACTTGATTCTTAATACTGTGTTGTTACCTGAATGAACCATGGCTGTTTCTTGTGTTTAGTGACAGTTGTTCATGAGTTCCTTGTTTGTCCTTAACAGTTAAACTGACGCCAGTTCTTCAGAAAAATCCTTCAGGTTCCACAAAGTCTTTGGTTTTTCAGCATTTTTGTGTATTTGAATGCTTTCCAACAATGACTGTATGGTTTTGTGTTTCATCTTTTCACATTGAGGACAACCAAGGGACTCATATGCAACTATTATGATATTACTATAATGCTATTACTATTACTATAACGCTCGCTGATGCTCCAGAAGGAAAAACAATGCATTAAGCTTTTGGAATTTGAAGATCAGGGTAAATTTAACTTATTTTGTCTTCTGGGAAACATATGAGTATCTTCTGCAGCTTCTGAAGGGCAGTACTAAATGAAAAAAAATATATATATTTAGGCAAAATAAGAAAAATGTACACATCTTCATTGTGTTCTAAAGTTTTCACCCCCCGCTCATAATGCATCGTTTTTCCTTCTGGAGCATCCGTGAGCATTTACATCTTTTGTAACATTTGCGTACAAGTCCATCATTGGTCCTCAGTGTGAAAAGATGGATCTCAAAATCATACAGTGATTGTTGAAAAGGGTTCAAATACACAAAAATGCTGAAAAATGAAAGAATTTGTGGGACCTAAAAGATTTTTCTAAAGAACAGTGGACAGTTTAACTGCATTTTCTATGATCCCTCTTATTTTGGTAAAATAATTAACATTTTGCAGATCAATTGTAATTTATATTATATCGAAATATTTTACATATAAATCTAATTAATATATACATGTATGTGTGTGTATTTATATATACATTATAAATATACACAGTACACACAAATAAACTTTTATTTTAAATCGATTAATCGTGACTAATTGTTTAATTATTATATTGAGTATTGTAGATTTGCAGTGAGTTAATTGTATTTTCTGTGCTTTTTATGCACTTTAAGAAAACTGAATAGCTTGTTTTGGTATAGTAAGCTTGAAATAGTGTTTGTTTATAACTGCATGTACTCATATATTGGTTTCTGTGCTTTCAGACAGGCTGAGAGGAGAACAGGACAGAGTGTACTATTGTGAAGAGAGAAGAGCAACATGTCTGCGAGAAATCGACCCGTCATATATTTGCAGTACAATAATAAACACAGAGAAAGTACTGAATAATTTCTTCAAAAAAGATATAAATGCAATGATGTGTTTACTAAATAAAATAATTAAAGAAATTGCAGTTAAAGGGATAGTTCAGACAAAAATGAAAATTCAGTCATTAATTACTCACCCTCATGTCGTTCCAAAGCTAAGGGAACTTTGTTCATCTTCAGAACACAATTTAAGATATTTTTAATAAAACTATCTTGAACCACTGATGTCACATGGACCATTTTAACAATGTCCTTACTACATTTCTGTGCCTTGACCATGCTAAGACCCCTGCTGTCTATGAAGGGTCACAAAGCTTAAAAATATCTTAAGGTCTTAATGGTTTGGAATGACATGAGGGTGAGTAATTAATTACAGAATTTTCATTTTTGGGTGAACTAAACCTTCAAAAATGTTATTCAATAGACAGCAAGCTATTTTGTGAACTTATTTTGAATTTGAAGGTTTCTTCATATTTGGATGTCGGTGTGATATTTAAAATGGCTTACATTTCAACCCAGAGGAGAAGGACGACGATGATGACGGGGGTCTTGAAGAAGAAGAGGAGGATGTTTTAATAGGGAACGAACTCTTCCCGCGTCGAGTGGATGGAAGCACCACTCGCGAGCGTTTCAGAGGAATCACTGCCCTCGGTGGAGGAGCCACCCGTCCGTGATAGTCAAAGAGCCTAACCGGATAAAAAGAACCAAAGAAGATGCGCAGAGTTTAAAACAGGCATCAAAACATCATTAACACTCAAAACCAGGCTTTTGATTCTGAATTATACGGCTTTCTAAAGGTTTTTCACTCCTAAAAACATTTCTGACTCCTGGTTTTTGGTTTCCCTGCAATTAGCGGAGCCACTTTTAAAATTCGTCATGACGGCAGGCGAATTTTTCAAAAGGGTTTACAGAAAAGAAAGGAGGTACAGGAAAATGTCAAACAAAGGCGCATGCCCTTGCTCTCGCATCAATCTCTCCTGGATATTCACAGCTCTCCACCCAGTTGACATTTACTAAATGTCTCCGCTAATAAAAGATGAGATCATAAGAAGGAAATGAGTGAAATAGAAATGAAAGACTCAAAGCTTAGGAATTTTTCTCCACAATATCTGCTTTCTCTCAAATTCTTTTCAAGGATGAACTGTAGGTGTTTAAAATAAATAAATCTAATCTAAGCTAATGTCACATTTAATTATGTCCATAGATCATCTTTTCATCATGACATTTGGCAAAGCTTAAAATAATACACGCTATTTGAAACCATGAAAGATCATGCACAAACAACTGATGAAGGACTCGAAATGTGTGCAATCAGATGAAGGGTAATAAATGCATACATACCTATTGTAGAAATCATCCCTGTAGTAATCATAATCAAATTCATAACCACTGAAAAAGACAAAACAAAGGCAGGATGTGATGGAGGGCAAATTATCCTCTTGATTTAGATTTAGATTTTCAGCTCAGTTAATCTGACAGAAAGATTTTACACTTTGAAGACTAATCAATTTATACCTGAGATTTGAATGTGTTAAGAAACTAATCAAGCGTGTGCGACTCAAATAATTTGACAACAATGCCATCCATCTACGCCTTATTTAAACACCCTGCTGACAGTCGAATCAATAATATCTTCAGCCAACAGACGGCATGCAGAGCTCCCATAAACACGGTTGCAGCAGCAATCAAAGCAGCTTAGTTTATTAATTACAATGAGAAGCCTCCTGGAGATAGACTTTGGCTTGTTTTAGATCCTGACAGTGAGATAGACACTTTCCAGTTTGTGTGTGACCCCTACTTGGATTTCAACTAGTAAACTTTGTGTGAACCCTTTAGAGCACCAGCAGCACCAAACATCTCTTCAGAAGACTTATAATGTCAACCGACAAGATAAGCAACAGGGATGCATCTTCAGTCAGTTTTATTTCATGTACAATGGAACGGAATAGAAAATGAATGAAAATGCTATTTTGAATCTTTACAGCTTATATTTTTGCATTGGAATTTGAGCCATAAATTGAACTGAAAATGAATTTTAAAATGTTTTAACTGATCAGAATAAAATATAATAATCACATTTTGTAGCATGATTTTTAAAATGTTACGAAGAGGAGCTTAAAAGGATTTCAAATGGAAAGCTTGAAATAGTGTTGAATCTTATATTCAGGGCTGTCACTAATGATTATTTTGGTAATTTAGTAATAGGTCGATTATTCTGATGATGAATCGAGTAATTGGATCATTTTTTCAAGCTTTCCATTAATATGGTTTGTTAGATTCAACTATTTGAAATAGGGTTGCAAAAAATCGAAATTTTAAGAAAATCTCCTTTAAAGATGTGCAAAATAAGTTCTTAGCAATGCATATTACTAATAAAAAATTAAGTTTAGTGAGCTTGAGTGTTTTTTTTTTTTTTGTCTAGCATTAGTTTTTGTGATATTGACTAGGGCTGGGCGATTAATCGAAACGTAATCGAAATCGACATTCAGAACCTATAATCGATCAAATTTTTCCAGGTCAATTATTTCAATTACTTTCCCTTTAAAAACACTACTGCGTGTGGAGTCACGTGACCCCACTCCGTTACATTGCGTTATTCCGCCGTTATTTATACAGTAAAAAGTATTTACAGGATATACAAGAGTAATTTTATTTAGAAGAGATACTGCTTATTTTCTACTTTTAATATTTATTATTTTATAAATAATTTATTTTGTTTCCAAAAGTGCAAGTTATTTATTTTCACTAATTTAAGAAAAATGTGACTTTTCATTTTAAGCAATGTGTGCTTTAATTTCAGTTGTTCAACACTGATGTTCAATAAATAATCATAGATAGTAGATAGTGTGTGCACCCTTCATTCAAATAGCTCTCACTTGTAACTTGTCAGTGAACTATGAGGGCAAAAAATAAATATTATTTAAATATAATTAAATATAATTTTATTAATGAATAAAATAATCGTTCATTAATCATAATCGGGTTAAAATGTTCAATTAATCGAGATTTTGATTTTAGGCAAAATCGCCCAGCCCTAATATTGACACTGGTGAAAAGAATTATTGAAATTTCTATGGTATCAAAAATTGTTATTTAAAGTAAAATTAACTACATTGTAAGATATATCGTTGCCTTGAAATAAAATTACTCATATCATGACATAAGATTTCAGTCATATCGCCTACCCTTAATATTATATATCCAACAATATATATTGCATTATTTGCTTTTTAACCTTAAATACCTCTTTTGCACAATATCATGTACAGTCATTATGTAAAGTATTTTTTTAGTCATATGTATAGTCAACTATTCATAGTTTGTATAGCTACTGTATGTATAGTTATTCATAATTAGATTACCGCTTTTAGAAAGTTAGATATATATGTGTTTAAAAATTGTTACGTCTAATGATTATTTTGGTAATCGAGTAATCGGACGATTATTCTTACGATTAATCGAGAAAATAGATCATTTTTTCAAGCTTTCCATTCATATGGTTTGTTAGGATAGGACAATATTTGGCAGAGATACAACTATTTGAAAATCTGGAATCTGAGGGTTGCAAAAAAATCTAAATATTGAGAAAATCGCCTTTAAAGTTGTCCAAAAGAAGTTCTTAGCAATGCATATTACTAATCAAAAATTAAGTTTAGTGAGCTTGAGTTTTTTTTGTCTAGTATTAGTTTTAATGATACTGACACTGGTGACAAGAAATTTCTATGGTATCAAAAATTGTGACCTTGTTTTAAAGTATAAAAATAACTATATTGTGATATAAATTTTGAAAACCATGAAATAAAATATCACGATATAAGATTTTAGTCATATTGCCCACCCTTAATATTATAAATCCAACAATATATATTGCATTATTTGCTTCTTAACCTTAAATAAATCTTTTGCACAATATCATGTACAGTCATTATGTAAAGTACTTGTCCTTACATAATTCTTAATAATTTATAACTATTCATAGTACTTTATGTATAGTTATTGTATGTATAGTTATTCATGATTAGATTACAGCTTTTAGTAAGTTAGATATGTGTGTGTTTAAAAATGTTATGTCTAATGATTATTTTGGTAATCGAGTAATCGGATGATTATTCTGGCAATTAATCGAGTAACTGGATATTTGATTTCAAGTTTTCCGTTGATATGGTTTGTTAGGATAGGACAATGTTTGGCAGAGATACAACAATTTGAAAATCTGAGGTTGCAAAAAATCTAAATATTGAGAAAGCCGCCTTTAAAGTTGTCCAAAATAAGTTCTTAGCAATGCATATTACTAATCAAAAATCAAATCAAAAGTTTAGTGAGCTTGAGTTTTTTTTTTTTTTTTAGTCTAGTATAAGTTTTTGTGATACTAACACTGGTGAGAAGAATTATGAAATTTCTATGGTATCAAAAATTGTGACCTTATTTAAAGTAAAAATAACTTTATTGTGATATACATTGTTACAATGTAATAAAATTACTCATATCATGATTTAAAATTTTGGTCATATCGCTCACCCTTAATATTACATATACAACCATATACAACAATATTGCACTATTTGCTTCTTAACCTTAAATACCTCTTTTGCACAATAACATTTATAGTTATTATGTAAAGTACTTATTATCATATGTACAGTCAACTATTTATATTATGTATAGTTATGCATAGTTAGATTACCACTTTCATTAAGTTAGCTATGTATGTTTAAAATTTGTTACGTCTAATGATTATTTTGGTAATCGAGTAATCGGACGATTATTCTGGCGATTAATCGAGTAATTGGATCATTTTTTCAAGCTTTCTATTGATATGGTTTGTTAGGATAGGACTATATTTGTCAGAGATACAACTATTTGAAAATCTGGAATCTAAGGGTGCAAAATAATCAAAATATTGATAAAATTGCCTTTAAAGTTGTCCAAATTAAGTTCTGAGAAATGCTTATTAATAATCAAAAATTGAGTGAGCTTGAGGTTCTTAGTCTAGTATTAGGTTCAAAAAGAAATGATTGATTCAGTCAGTGTGGAAGAACTTGACTGGTTTGCAGAAAGCAAAGTCCTAATCTTAGCTGAACACCTCTGGTGTGACTTTAAATGCAGTCCTTGAACCACAAACCACAAACAATTAATGTATTTAGAAATTGTATTTCCATCTCTGCTGTTGCTGTTAAATTAGAAGAACACAATCTTCTAGGATATCATGATATGCCTAAGCATTAGGATTTGTACCCATGGGAATTTTATCCACATCATAGTTAAATAGTATTATCAAAATAAACTATTTTTTTATTAAAGTGCACAGCCATTTCAAGTTTCTGAGCAGAAAAGCACTCAATTATAAAAAATAAACAAAACATTTTTCAACCTTGTAGTGCAAAGTTTGCAAACCAAAATAAAGTATCATGCCTGTTTCACACATACTCCGTCTGCAGTGAGTATACAGTCCGTGTGCGTTACGTATGCAGTGCAGGCAGCACGGACTCGTTTTAATTCCACACAGAACGCGTTTGCAGTCCGTTCCTGATCCGCGGGTGTTTACCACAAACACACCATTTATCCGTTATTTTAATTTCAAATCCAAACGTGCTTTTTCAGCATTGGGATACTCTTTTATCACAGTACACTAATACAATAATACTAGACATATTCACGTTTAAACTCAACGTATTATAAACAACGTAGGCTATTATTCAATGCACTTGACTTCTAGATTTGTTTATTAAGTTGCTCAAGCAAGTTGCAACACATTTAAACACAGCATAGGTAGGCTATAGCTTCCTTTTCATATTGAAATTGGGCTATCACAAATATTTTCAATTAAAACTTACCACAGACAAGCAGTCGGCTCTCTGTGCCTTTCTTTCGTATTAAATCTTTATTAAAAACCATATTTTAAATAACTTTTCTACCTGGACAAGTGCATCTATTATGTTGCCTTGTTTATTTAAAACTGCACTATTTTAAACCTAGCCAAAAAGCCACGTGTTGACTGTGAAACACAGTAGACTGCATTTATATGCATTTATGGACGGTACATTTCCGTGTCAATCCATGGTCATTTTTACAGCGAACAATGCGCTGTCACTTTAATTCAGCGCATGCAGCACAGCAAAAACAGACTCTGTGCCGAAAGGATCGCTCCACTGCTGCAAACGCACCGCTTCTGGAACGCACTACCGGACAGCAACCGCGTGCAGTGTGAACGCTCTGATCCGTTAACATGGGTGCGGGAAAAAATACGCAACGCATACGCACTGCAGACGAAGTATGTGTGAAACAGGCGTCAGCGTCGGGCGCGGAAACAGTCTTTTGGCAGAGTTTGCACATGACTGTCTTCTGGTCTGTGTCGGAGCTCTTGAAGCCAAAATGCAACAAAATCACTGACGTATCCTCACGTGTCGGTAAAAGTACTTCTTGTCTGCTGCCTGCGTAGCAGTTTCAGTTTGTTGCGACTCGATCCGGGCATTCATCTTCAACCTCTTGCGTCTCCATCTTTAGGCTAAGCACTCACGAGTTAAAGCATGTCGCGACAACGTAAAGCGTCACGTCGCACAAGACGGAGTTTCTTTGTGAAAAAGTTCGTTTTTATTCTTGATTATCACTTATAGGGTAGAGTATGCATTGCACAGCAACAAGACACTATCATACATTTGTCATAGCCTATTTAATGCAATATTTTCTTTAGTAATTGATAAAATTAGGTTAGAGACGATAGAAACGATAGAAGAGAAATAGGACGATAGACACTTTTCTATCGTCCCCACGATATATATCGTCATATCGCCCAGCACTAGGAATTACTACAGTAGTACAACCAGTTCATTAGAACGGGGTGTCCCAATACTGTTGGCAATCGCCTTTAAAGTTGTCCGAAAGAAGTTCTGAGAAATGCTTATTACTAATCATAAATTAAGTTTTGATAAATTTACAGTAGGAAATTTACATCTTTACTTAATATCCCAATGATTTTTGCCATAAAAGAAAAATCGATTATTTTGACCCATACAATGTATTTTTGGCTATTGCTAAACCCAAACTACTTAAGACTGGTTTTGTAGTCCAGGGTCACGTATTTGCTTTTTATGTCTTTTTTTGTGTGTGTGTTATAGGCTAGCTGAGCATCCTGGCAGGTCAAACTGAAGATGTGATGCTCTCTGGTGTTATTTTTGTAAATCATTAAAACAACAACAAACTGAGTCTCACAAGAATCACTGCACATACTATCTGTTCTATGCGTTTTTCCCAACCTCCAGGCATCTAAAATGACTTACACCATTCACATGCAAGACAACTCTATACCTGACATATCATGGGACACTGAAGATTGCAGAGTTTGAATAGTCTCTCCCTGGTGGTTATAGCATGAATAAAATCTATGAATATTGTACACCTATGATGAATAAATTCATGAACCAATTTGGGTCTGAGTTTTTCCCTTTTCCCTATACCGTCTTCGCAACATTCTCCACACATACACATTTATCCATATACATTAATATCTGTCAAACCGTACACGTAATTATAAACATATACATCCATCTCTGTCAGATAATACACAGCCGTTATACACATGTACATTCATTTCTATTAAATCATACCTTACACCTGAGGCCTAAACCTGCCCCTCATCTTCATCACCTTGGCCTACACACATGACCCTTTAGCACTCTTCCATTACCATTCTGTTACATTACTCACAAATCAAAAAGAAAAAACTGTATTATTTCAGTTCATAAAACAAAATATAATATATATATATAAATTAAAAAGTAAATATAAAATGTATAATGTTTTAAGTGTATACATTTTGATTTCATTTAATTTCATGCTATTTATTTGTTATCTAATTTAATATTTTTTACAGATTACATGTAATCTGGATTCCATAACTAGATTCTAAAAATGAAGCAATTTTAATTTAATTTAATTTAAAGTACTCGTACTCAGACTACAGTTACTTTTTACTGATAACATGATTATATATTATTCATATTAAAGTGTAAACATATTATATAAGTTTAAAATAAATATTTGAAAAATTATGTATCGCATTCGCATTTTCACAATTCTCTGACATAGCTGACATTGCTTAATAAACAAGTTCGGTTGGCTGAGACACAACTATTTGAAAATCTGGAATCTGAGGGTGCAAATAACATCTAAATATTGAGAAAATCACCTTTAAAGTTGTCCAAATAAAGTTCTTAGCAATGCATATTACTAATCAAAAATTAAGTTTTGATATAGTTATTGTAGGAAATTTACAAAATAACTTCATGGAACATGATCTTTACTTTATTATTTTTATTACTTTATTATTACTTTATTATTTTGACCCATACAATGTATTTTTTGGCTATTGCTACAAATATACCAATGCTACTTAAAACTGGTTTTGTGGTCCAGGGTGTGTGTACAGGTTCAATTTTTTTTATTACACTACAAGTTCATGTTAATTTTATAAATATATGATAATTCATTTATGTTTTTCTAATTATTTTTTTCTAGAGGATAACGTGCACTAATGTTTAATTGTGTACAATAACATCAGGACAACAATTAAGGAGGCAAGCAAGGTCAAACGTAATGCAATTGTGTATTTAAATACATTGCATGCATATTATAAATATCCTGTCAACTATAAAAACTGGAATGAGGATGATTTGGGGGTCATCTAACTCATTATATTCCATTATAGGCATCTCTTCGTTTCTTCGACCATTTCATTCCAAACTAATTAACATTCAAAGCTCTCCTTTGTTGGTTTCCTCCTGTTCTGCTCTCCTAATTAGCCCTACCTCAGATTACGTAACGGATCGGGTTTGAATTAGCTGATTTGAAATGCAAATCAAGACTTAATGAATAACAGAAATATAATGAGAGTGAGAAATAAAGAATTAAAATGCAATCATATAACACAAAAAACTTGGATAGGCACTCTTTCAGACCCATAAGTAACTGAATTGCCAAAAATAATCCATAATTCATTATGTCATTACTACAATTCTATTATTTTTGGCTAAGTGCAAATAAAAGAAGGGAAAAAAACCCCACATTTTCATTACATTCATTGACAAAAACATAAAAAGCAAACAGCTCTAATCCAATAATTGTTTCACAGTCAAATCACTATTTATTTAACATTTAGTTAGTGTTTATTGTTTGCTATAAAACAGCTCTGAATCCCTATAAAATCTTTTCAATACAGGAGTAAATGCCTAATACCCTTTCAAACATTGATTTTTCACTCATTTTCTGCTTGGTTAGTTTTCACCGATGTGTCTGGAGAGCTTTTCACTTCCTATAAGGGTTCAACCATCTAACCGAACCTGCGAGACACAACTGCAACTTCAGCAATTGAACGAATGTGCTGATAATCGCAGACCCCGGGCTGTTCTGTTATCTAAACCTGATAATATGACAAATGTGCTGACGGCTTCATTCAGCCACACCGACCAGACTTTAATCCGCTCTATCTCAGCTCTCCTAACAAGGGAGAATGTAAGAACAGCGAATGCATTTCATTTACACTGCACTATGCTATCTGAAGTAAAATGCACAGTCCATTTGTAGCCTATGTATAGTATTTACAGATTTACAGTTGAAGTCAAAAGTTTAAATACACCATGCAGAATCCGCAAAATGTTAATTATTTAACCAAAATAAGAGGGAGCATAGAAAATGCATGTTTTTTTTTTGTTTAGTACTGACCTGAATAAGATATTTTACATAAAAGACATTTACATATTGTCCACAACAGTAAATAACAATTGAATTTATAAAAATGACCCCGTTCAAAAGTTTACATACTCTTGATTCTAACTGTGTTGTCACCTGAATGATCCACTGTGATTTTTTATTTATTTTTTTGGTTCATGAGGCCCTTGTTTGTCCTGAACAGTTAAACTGCCCGCTGTTCTTCAGAAAAATCCTTCAGGTCCCACAAATTCTTTAGTTTTTCAACTTTTTTGTGTATTTGAATCCTTTCCAATAATGACTGTACGATTTTGAGATCAATTTTTCACACTGAGGACAACTGAGGGCTCATAACACTCACTGATGCTTCAGAAAAAACACAAAGCATTAACAGCTGGGGATGTAAACATTTGAACAGAAAGAAGATGTGTACATTTTTCTTATTTTACCTAAATATATATTTTTTTCCATTTAGTACTGCCCCTCAGAAGCTACAGAAGATACTTAAATATTTCCCAGAAGACAAAATAAGTAAAATTTAAACTGATCTTTAAATTCCAAAAGTTTTCACCCCGTGTCTCTTGACGCATTGTGTTTCCTTCTGAAGCATCAGTGATTGTTTAAACCTTCTGTAATAATTATATATGAGTCCCTCAGTTGTCCTCTGTGTGAAAACATGCATCTCAAAATCACACAGTCATTGTTGGAAAGGGTTAAAATACACAAAAATGCTGAAAAAACAAAAATTTGTGGGACCTGAAGGATTTATCTGAAGAACAACAAGCAGTGTAACTGTTCAGGACTACCAAGGGACTCATGAACAACTATCGCTAAAATAAAAACAAAACAAAAACATGGATTCTGTGGATTCTTCAATTAACAACACAGTATTAAGAATCAAGTGTGTGTAAACTTTTGACGGGGTCATTTTTTTTGTCATAAATTCAATTCATTTTCTCTTGTGGACTATATTTAAACATCTTTTACGTGAAATATCTTACTCAGATCAGTACTAAATAAAAAATAACAAGCATTTTCTATGATCCCTCTTGTTTTGGTAAAATAATTAACATTTTGCAGATTCTGCAAGGTGTATGTAAACTTTTGACCTCAACTGTAGGTTCAGTGCCATGTTGTCCTATTTATATAGCAGCCTTTTAATAGGAAACACTCACCTGTAGACAGCAGTCAGGGGTCGTTTGGATCCTGCTTTAGGCCTGTAGGGTTTCGGCTCTCCGGCCATGTTAATATCTGCAGAAACACAGAAGAATTCAGAATCAAGCACCTGTAGTAATGAGTTCTCGTTGCAGGTTGTCGCTTTTGGTTTTCAAACCACGGCCGGGCAAGCAAATCCATGCAACTTCGCTCTGAATCAGCCTTTAATGACTCGAATGTGGTGGGGAGAACAATGTGGTGCCTGTTTGATGTTCAGCAAATAATTTGGAGCCCTGGGATTGTAAAACAAGAAAAAAACATATCCTGTATTCTAAAAATACTGCAGAAGTTTGTTTTCCCAAATATCTGTGCTCTAAAAGTCATCTTGTGCAATCTACTTCTTGAATAACAACAGAATGAGATCTATATGAGAAACGCAGTCCATTACAAACACATATAGCGGGGAATTTTTTTTTTTGGAAGGGAACATTTCGTGAATCGGCATTGCATGCAAATTGCTGATAGTAGCAAGCTTTTGATGGTGCAGTGCTAGTTTAGGTAATGTGGTCCAAAATGGTAAGTGAATTTGTGCGATATTGATTTAAATAATTTGAAATATTTTTGCTTGAAAAGTATGCATTGGTGGTCTTCTATCTTGTAAAACAAATCCCACTTGGTTTGGTGTTTTGTTAACTCATGCAATGCCATTCATACATTTTTAAAGGAACACTAAACCCAAAAAAGGCTGATTAAAGCAATATTGTGGATAGAGGATTCATAATTTAGTTGAAAACAATGGTTTGAATTGAAAAAAATCTTAATGATGGATTTGTTTCTTAAAAGCATGCAGCTTTTCAAGACATTAATTGATGAACTGGAGTTGAGTGGATTATTGTGATGTTTTATCAGCTGTTTGGACTCTAATTCCGACGGCACCCATTCACTGCAGAGGATCTATTGGCGAGTAAATGATCCAAATCTGTTCTGATGAAGAAACAAACTCATCTACATCTTGGATGGCTTGCAAATTTGGTGAAATATTCCTTTTTGGGGTTCACTGTCTAAGAATTCTTCTAAGAAGATTTAATTTCAGATCATTTTTGCAATGCTTATCCACACTCAGTATATCTTTCAAGGAACTATGAAAACCTGCACTAAAACAACTTAATTTCACTCCTGTGGTAAAAGAAAGAAAAGGAATGAATAGGAAGGTAAGGAATGCTGAAGAACTTGACCTTGATGCAACTATATATGCACATTAAAGCATTTTTTATCACTTCATCATCCTCGAGTGATAACACAAGGTACAAAACATCGATGAGACTTTATCTCAACTATCTGACCCACACAACCCAGCACTCCTGTCAACAGCATTTATCACAAAAACACTCCACCGCTGCGATACAAGCGAATTCAGAGGGGAAACTCTGCCACAGAAATGCTTTAAGATAAATGTGATATGGCTATATTCACACCTTGTACCGCAGCTATGAAATCTCATACTGATGATAGATAAGGACAGACTGTGCCTTGTGGTTAGTAACAGCTTGAGCTGTGGAAATTATGCATTACTTGCTCACAAACGGATCCTCTGCAGTGAATGGGTGCCGTCAGAATGAAAGTCCAAACAGCTGATAAAAACATCACAATAATCCACAAGTAATTCACACCACTCCAGTCCATCAGTTAATGTCTTGTGAAGTGAGAATCTGTGTGTTTGTAATAAAACAAATTCATTATTAAGAGGTTTTAACTTTAAACCATTGCCTCTGAAAAAATAGGACCTTATGATTACAGAATTCAGTCATAAAAACAGAATTTACTCTATAACACGGAATGTCACGGAATTTGACAAATTTGAGATGAATAAATCAAAAGTATGAGCATTTTCATGAGCATTTTAACATTTCTTTTAAGAAAACTATTGGCATGTCATATACAAACAGCAACTTAAAGGTCTTCACAGCAACCCATCAAATTAAAAGTTTAGTTTAACTTGAAGAAACTCTGACAGAAATATATTATTTGATGTAATGACAGTACAACTAATATTACAATTATTATTAAAACATTAATCTTTAAGGAATATTTAACAGAATTTATCAGATAAAATGTAAATACACAACACAGCATTTTTTTTTAAATAAAATCAACTAATTAGACATGCTTTTGATTATTACTATTTAATGAAACCATTAAAATGGAATTCAGAAAATTAACAGAAAATAGAATTTGAGAAAAAAATTATTTTATGGGGCCTTTAAATTTTTTTTTATTTTTTTTTTACTTTTAATAAATTGCTGTTATTTTGTTAAGTTTCATGATTTCAATTAATTAGATGTGCTTTTTTGATTATTGCAAAGTGTAAATACACCACACAGTATTTCAGAAAAAAAAGAGAAATAATTTTTTTTTAATAAAGTCAATTAATTAGAGACTATTAAATGAACAGAAAACAAAATTTGGTCAAAATAAAACTGAATTAGAGAAAAAAAAAACATAAAAGTAGAGATTTTCTTTTTAAATAAAATCAATTAATTAGAGATTAACTTTTAAATTGCTATTTCAATTACACTATTAAATTCAGAAAAATTAACAGAAAACAACAAAAAAAAATTAAAAAGTATTTCACAGTGCCTTAACGTATTTTTTTTGTTAAACTTTTAAGAAATTGCTGTTAAATCATTAGGTTTAATAATGTCAATAAATTACACTTGCTTTTGATAAATGTAAAATGTAAATTCACAACACTTTATTTCTGAAAAAATAAATATAATTTAAAAAATATTAAATTAACAGAAAACTGAATTTAGAAAAAAATAAAAACTAAATTCGAGAAAAAATTAACGAGTATTTCATAGGACCTTAAAATGTCATTTTTCATTAAACTTAATAAATTGCTGTTAAATTGTTAAGTTTCATTAGTTCAATCAATTAGAATGCTTTTTGATTAATGTGAAATGTAAATACTAGGGATGTAACGGTATCAAAACTTCACGGTACGGTAATACCTCGGTATGAATGGCACGGTACGGTATTTATTGAATCATTTACAGGGAAAACAAAACTAATGAAGAGACTCGAAAAAAGTGCCAGATGTGTTTATTAAACAGTTTACATGAACACTGAACATATCAATGGCATACGAATTAGCCATCTATCTGTAAACTTTTAAACAGGAACTTCAATTTTTCAATTTTAATAACAAAAAATTATTAAACCATGTAACCACGTTACTTTTTTTTCGCAGTACTTTAGCCTACTTTGTGTACTAGAAACGAAAACCTTCATTTCAGTGGAAAAATAAGTCCAAAATGATGTTTTAACATTTTGAACAATAGGGCTCCACAATCTTTTGCTTTTTTTTTTTCTTGTGTGTTTTTATTTTTCTGATAATCAATTAAAGAATAAACATTTATTTTTAATCAAATGAAAAATAAACCCTTTTAATTTTTGGCAAACAAATAGAGGTTTACTGTTAAAATCAATACATGGAAGAACAATTATATTCAGTTTAAAACGTTTAAATAATAATTGTAGTATTTTTGTTCCAAAAGTAAGTGGTTAATCTTGTTGTAATATTAATTGTTTATCATATATATTGTTTTATGTCAATTATTTAAATAGGAATATATACACACCTACATTATACTGTACAAAAGTAATACAAGACTATTGTTCTGTTACATGTTAAACCGTACTTTTATTTTGACAGGTTGCCGTGAAGTTTCTGTGTGTTTACCATAGTATGATACGATGCTAGTTTTCTCAAATGAAACGGTAAAAGTGACACTCACAGCAGCTTTGGAGACTGAGCCAAAAATAAGCGTGAGCGTCACGCGTGCTTCAGTATGCCTGTAGTAAAGAAAAAAAACGTGTCTCCTCCATTCATACATAGAGGCAAACGGAACATGCAGGATTCATATTAAAACGGTCTTTCTCCATTTCAGTTGTCACAGACACTAGTCCATATCGCGATTTGAATTAAGTGACAGACCAACTTTTGATTTATTAATCGTATAATCTACAAATTCCGTGGCATTTCGCGCTATAGTAAATTCCGTTTTTATGAATGGAGTCCGCGATCCAGTCCGTGTTTTCGCGGAGGAGACATTGTAAACGCGTGACAGTAGAGACAGAAATGACATGCCTTCGTGTAAATAAGATAAATAACATAAGGCAATTTAGTTTGTTTAATAAAAGAACAATGTATAGACCTGTTCTATAGGAAAGATAACCTTAAATGACTTCTATTGTGATCTGGCGCTATATCGAAAATAAAGGGAACTTGACGTTCAAGGGGGGCGGGCAACAGACCGCAAAGGATGACGGCCACACCTGGGCTGATGGGAATTGTAGTTCCCGCTACCTCCCGTTCGCCTGAGCAAACTTTTCTTAGAAGACCTATGGTTTTATCGAGTAATGCAACCACGGTAGTATCGAAAAAATTTGCTATTGCGGTACGACGGTATTTACAATACCGTTACATCCCTAGTAAATACACAACACAGTATTTCTGAAAAAAGAGAAATAAAAGTAATTAGTTATAAAATCTATTAATCAGAGATGCTTTGGAATCCATAAAATTAACAGAAAACACAGAATTTGGTAAAACGTAAAACTGAACTTTTAATAAATTGCTGATAAATTATTAAGTTTCATGATTTCAGTTAATCAGACAAGCTTTTTGATTGATATTTTTTAATTTACCCATTAAAATAAAGTCTAGAAAAATTAAAAAATTGGAATTTTTTTTTTTTAGTAAGCAACAGTTTAAAGTTAAAACTGTCTTAATGTCAGATTTTTTTTTTCATTCAGCTTTTTGCTTCACAAAATGTTAAATTTTGAACTAGAGTGGTGTGGATTACTTGTGGATTATTGTGAGGTTTTTATCAGCTGTTTGGACTCTCATTCTGATGGCACCTATTCACTGCAAATTTCTCCAAATCTATTCCAATTTAACAAACACTAAGCATAAGCAAGGACGTTTTGTCATGTTTACAAAGCTTCTTGCGCTTCTTGGTGTTACTGGATCAAACCGAGAGGATAAAATATGACAGAAAACATAAAGCCTTTTCAGAAAGCATCTCCTCGCAGAAATCCTGTTATTTATGCTGATCTGGGGTAAATGCTCAAGCACAAAGTGACTCAGACACAGCCTAGCCAACGTCACTTCTTCAAACAGCATCCTTTATGAGAATCCCATTTAATAAAGCGCTTGTTTGCTTGCTTCAGACGTATGCGGTACCCGCGCAAGGGCGTCTGTCCAATAAAGCAGAGAGATGCAAGAGAGTGACGTCTATGTTTCATTTTTTCGCTGATTGATGATAGGCACAGAGGGGACGCAGCTCTGGCCACAAGGGAAAATTTTCATTCATCTGCATTTGTTCGCCGGACTTCTAATGGTTGCCTGGAGACAGGCCGAGCCGAGTGGAGCTCTCCGTGGTCCTGAACTCTCACTGTTTGGATCGTGGCTCCATGAAAGCTTTCTATTGAGACGGGCACTCACAAAGAGACATGCACGGCATCTGAAACAAGTCCTATTTAAAAACAAGTCCTTATTCACAAACATTTGTTATTTAACATGTTTCAATAAGTATTTAGACTAGGGCTGTCAGTCGATAAAAAATTTTTACCTAATAAATTACATAATGTGTCGATTAAATAAATTTGCAAGATTATTTAAAGCTATTTTTGTGTTATCATTGTGGGAAAAAAAATTAGTCATCTTTTATTTACATTTGAACAAAAAGTGGCATGTCCAAAATTATTCATACCCTTCTCAATAATCAATAGAAAAGCCTTTATTGGCTATTACAGCAATCAAACACTTCCTATAATTGCTGACCAGCTTTTTGCATGTCTCCACTGGTATTTTTTCCTATTCATCTTTAGCAATGAGCTCCAACTCTTTCAGGTTGGAGGGTCTCCTTGCGACCATCCTGTTTTTTTAGCTCCCTCCACAGATTCTCAATTGGATTTCAGTCAGGACTCTTTAATCTAAAACATTTAGATATGGTCTTATAGCCCTTTCCTGACTTGTGAGCAGCCACAATGCGGAGCCGCAGGTTCTCAGTGAGCTCTTTTGTCTTAGCCATGACTGTCCACAAACCAACAGCATGGTTTGTGGACATGTGCTTCTGTTTTTCACCTGTTGAGTTGATTAAAACAGCTGTTCCCAAGGAATCAAGGTAATTAGGATGCTTTAGAACAGCTTGGACTATTTGGAATGGTAAAGAACTTTGGATTTTCCCATAGACTGTGACAGTTTGCAAAAGGTATGAATAATTTATAGACATGGCACTTTTTGTTCAAATGTAAATAAAAGCTGAGAAATATTTTTTTCACAATGATTCCACTCTTGTACATCGTCTTACTTTTTTGTTGTTGTTGTTGTTGTTGTTGTTGTTAATGAAATGATGATAAGAAACTAAATCTGCCAGTAGGTGATGGTAAATATCTTTACGAGTCATTCACTCATTTTGTTCAAACAGCTCATTCATTCAGGAATGAAGTAAATGGCTCTTTTTTTGAATGGGCTTTTGAATCATTGATTCACATGATTCGTTCAAAACGCGGATTCATTCAGAAACTAAATACAACTGTGTTGGTCAGAGATGCACAACTATTCTGCTATGGCTTCAAGGGTAATATGTTCTCTGCAAAAACACAAAGTCTTTAAAATATAATACAATATAAACATCTTATTTACTGAACCGTTCTATAAAATCACATTTAAGCTCCTGATAGATCGGGACAAAATCAGCCTAGGTGTCATATTATTCTTGTGCCCATATGATATTGTGTGATAAATATAAATATGAGACAAAACACATATAGAGGCATGTTTCTACACCAATATCTTGAATTTTATAAATTCATAAATGCAGTTGTTGCCCTGCATCATATTTGTCAACAGTTAACAATATGAAATATTATGTACAGGTCTAGGGGCGGGGCCAGTGCATTAACTGCATTAAAATATTTTAGTCAGGTTATATTTTCATAACTAATTAAGTTAACGCGTTAAACTGATAGCCCTAATTTAGACACTTCAAAATGACACAAATGGCATGGCATTAGATAAAGTATTCAAACTAAGTGGTATTTTTGTTTATGCACAAACACAGTTTTCAAGCATTTTCTACAAATAAATTCATTCCAAATGATATGAAATAGATATACTATTCAAAATGAAGACAGAAAGCATCTGGTTGTCAAACGCTGGTAGAACATGTCCATAGTTAATGTGATGAGACCGCCTCCTGTGTAATCTTACAGGCAACTCTCAAGAACGAAAAGCTGCTTTTATTTCTCTGTATAAAAACAACCTCTGTTTCTCAGCACCTTGTCTGATCTCTTATCAGTTTGACCTTACAAACACACCACAAACATAGACATGTACAAGCAGTAAATCACAAAAATGCTGCAATTTCTGTGCATTAGCCTGCTGTAAGGAAATTGTGATATGAGGGAAACCCAATGCAAAATAAAAAAAAAACATACACAAGGATATCAACACAAAAAAGCTTATCAAAAAACAACAACATGTGAAACAGCTCTCATATCTTCAGCTGTGCATGCAATCAAACTCTATTGTATTTTATTCAGTAAGCAATATGGCTAATACTACTGCAATATTTATCCCAGAGTGTGTTGTGTAACCTAATTTTCCTATTGAACCTATGTTGTGTACTTTTGCTTATCGTTTGGCCCGTGCAGTTCAGTGTAATATGCAATTCATGATCACTACTTGACGTCCATTGTAAAGGCATTTGAGAACCACTGTGTTAAGATGCAATCATTTCTAAGATCAAAATACATTTTTTAGAAAAAAAAAGGAGAGTGAGAAGGGGGTGAGTGGTGAAAGTGAATTATGTGCAGAATGGATGTAAAACAAACTGAATCTACGTATTTTAATTACAAGTGATGCTTGTGCACTGCTGTTATTCTGTTTGAAACTGGAATGCAGTGGAGGAAACACAAAAACACACCTAAATATACAGAGGGAAAACTGACAGCCTGTCATTTACAACTAATTGTTGTAGGACTGTGAAGGGTTTATTTTGTCGTTATTGCTGACTGACTGGGCATTATCCCACTAAAATATGTATTAATATAACTGAACTTAAAAATAATTAATGTATGACTATGAGGGATTATTTTGTGACCATTACTGGCTGACTGGGCATTATCCCACTTACAAAAATAAAATAAAATAAAATAAAATAAAATAAAATAAAATAAAATAAAATAAAATAAAATAAAATAAAATAAAATAAAATAAAATAAAATAAAATAAAATAAAATAAAATAAAATAAAATAATGAACTGCAAAATACATGTATTAATAAAATAAAACATAAAAAGGGTTTATTTTGTGATCCACATTGGCTGACTGTGCATTATCCCACTTCCATAAAATAAAATAAAATAAAACAAAATAAAATAAAATAAAATAAAATAAAATAAAATAAAATAAAATAAAATAAAATAAAATAAAATAAAATAAAATAAAATAAAATAAAATAAAATAAAATAATGAACTGCAAAATACATGTATTAATAAAATTAAACATAACATATAATTATTGCATAATATGAAGGGTTTATTTTGTGATCCACACTGGCTGACTGGGCATTATCCCACTTTAAAACAAATGAAAACTGTAAAAAAATAAATTATTTATCTATAAATGCATCTATAAATGATTAAAATAAAGTAAATATTTCTTTTAAATTATTTTAAAATTAATTTATAACTAATTTTAGTTAAATTACTGATAACAATATGTTTTACATAAATTATAATAATAATAATATTTTACATAGGCAAGTAGCACAACAGTCTGAACCAAGTTATGAATCAAATAAAAAGTGAATTATTTTAAAATAAACCACTGCCACTTATTTAACATTTGCAAAACTATTCTGACCAATCAGAATCAAGTATTCCAACAAGCTGTCTAACATACATATATACTCCCAGCTGGGTGCTGAATTATCCTCAGTTGCCATCTGTTTTACTGCTTGCTAAACAGAAGAGCAAGCAGACTGCTGCTTACAGCCAACCCTTCATTTTCTTCCACTTAGCACACTGTCACGTCTGAAAGTCACAAGCGCAAGGTACACACTCACATACTTTAATATAGCCCACAAACACTCTCTAGCAGCCATATACGTCTACATGTGGCGTCTATTCAAAACCTGATCCCCAGCAGGAGGTACACAGATAATTATGTTGACGCATCTGATAAATGACATGAATTGTGGTGTACATGTCCATCCATCCCAGTGTTTTCACCAGCAAAATACAGCATCTAATTCTCATCTTGTCTACTTTTAAGGTGCTACTTCAACATTCAACACATTCAACACAAGCACATGAAGCGCCATGAAAGAGCCAATTCTGAGATTTTCTGTGGCTTACTTCAGCATTCATTTAAAATTCCTTTAGTGACCTAATTAAATGTGCCATGTCTGGCTACACTCATCTGCACTTTATTTCTTGCACATTTGAGTCTACATGACTTGGTCAGAGAAATGTTAAACATCAGCACTGCAGGGACCTCCGTAGGCAGACCGGCCTCATGGCATCCTTGAAACCCTAAAAGCTGCAGACAATATGTGATGAAAAGCCCAGACATCAAGCACAAACTCTGCTTTAAATGAGTAAATAATGAAGCACTGCAGGCGTCTGAGGGATCGGGGTGTTAAAGGGCTTATAGCCGGTGATCAGACGCGTGCGGCGAGATGCGAGCAGCTAAAGCAAACATAAACATCTCCAGTGCGGGTTGGCTCTGATAATCCGGCCGTATGACGCGATCATGCCTTTTGATGATAATCTGGTTGAAGAATTTTCCTTTTGCACTAAATCAGTTACGGCAAAGTACTCATGGTAAAAAAAATCCTGTTACCACGCTTTGAACCACAGATCAGCGAGAGATTTTAGAACGAAGCCACAGTATTCTTAGTCCAGCTAGGATTTAAGGACTTCGAATTTATGATCGTGAGCTGGTGAGTAGTTATGGTGTCTCAACATGATGTGATGTAGGAAAAAAGAACATGAAATATGTTAAAATGTTAGGTTTAAGGTAAAACATAATTTCTTACTATAATGATAACAACATATATCAAAAAACTGTAATATTCCTGATTTTTGGAAGAAAATATGCAACATAAAAAAATTAAAACCATATATGCTTAAAATCTCTATTTGATTTAATTATATAAAAAGTTCAATAGTAAAAAAAATTATAATTTCTTATAATAAAAATGTCACTTTAACCAAATTTAAAGTTAAATTAATGATACATATAACTAGCTTAGCTACATCTGTTGCAATAAAATAAAATAATTTTAAATAATAAAATTAAAAAAAATAAAATAACATTTGTCCACAGTGATTATTCTGTTCAAAACTAGAATGGAAAAAACAGAAAAAAAAAAAAACAAGAGCCTGTCATTACTTAAATAAAAAAATAAAATAAAAAAATAAAAAAATAAAAATAAAATAAAATAACGAAATTGCAAAATAAATTTATCGATATAATTGATGACTATGAAGGCTTTTTGTGAATGTTACTGGATGACTGGGCATTATCCCACTTACATGGATAAAATAAAATAAAATAAAATAAAATAAAATAAAATAAAATAAAATAAAATAAAATAAAATAAGTTTATAAAAATAATTAAACTTAAAATATAATTATTCTGTACTATGAAGAGTTTATTTTGTGATCATTACTTGCTGACAGGGCATTATCCCACTTACTTGGATAAAAAATAAATAAAAAAATAATAAAATAAAATAAAATAATGAATTGTGAAATAAAATACAATTACTTTATTATTTTTACATAAATTTAGGTTTGAATGTAAAATAAACCACAGTGATTGCTGTCATTGGTACTGGTGGTAATAACAATAATAATGATTTTCTTGTAATAAAACTAAAAGCATTAAAAGTATTTTGTGGAAATAAAAAAATAAAGGCATAAAACAAAACATAAATATTAGATGAAACCTTAGAAAAATTAGATGAAGCACTAAAATTAAAAGGAAAAAAAACTGAAATAAAAATAAAGCTAAATAGAAATAATATTTAAACGTAATATATTACAAAAGTACAATTTCTCAAATTACAAATTTCTCAAATGTAAAGTAAAATGTAAATGAGAATAAAAAGCTAAATTAAAATTAAAAACACTATAATAGTATGAATAATTATATTTAATATACCAACCTGCATATTAAATCACATGTAAAAATATATTATTTAAATACATTAAATATTACAGTACAAAGATTTCAGTAGTTTAATTAGCTTGGCATTCATATCAGTTAATAATACAAATAAACTTAATTAATAATTAATTAAATTAAATACAAAGTCACCAAAATTTGAGACCTGGAATGTTTTAAATGCTTAATTTCTCTATACCCCAGTTGCCAGATTTGACTGTAAATTTTACTGAATTTTGTGGAAGTACAAAATATCTCATAATGGCACAATTTAGTTCATGAATTTAAAAAAGTTGCTCTAAATAGCCTACATTCTGATTGGCTGGCATTTCCACAAAATTAACAGCAGGAATTGCAGATGCAATAACAGAAAGCACATGCTTTTTGTCTTAGAAGAGCTCATTCTTTTTACATTTACAACTCAGGAATACTTCATTTTTGGACCAGCTGTCTCATAAAGCTTTTCCACTCATTCTGTGTGTCTTTGCTTTCCAGTCACTACTGAAATAATCCATCTGATATAGCATTATAAGACATCTGCCATACACCTAGCTTGAATTTAATTGTACCAAAAGGTGCAACAGCTGGGCTTTGGGAATTTACAAGGCCAGCGCAGGACGCAGTGAATTACATAATGAAGTGATGATGACAGATCTAATATAACTCAGTTTAGGATGCAGCTCAGCGCCTAGCTGAAATAAAACCAATTAACTAACAAGAACATCCACAAGAGTTTAGTCAGGATTAAACAAACTATGCTTTATGAATACAAGCATTACCTTACAATGCAATTTTGGCTGTCTGTGTATATAACTTTCATTCGAGGCCAGAGGACATTGCAATTCTTGTGAAATTTAAATAGCGGCTGGAACCAAGTCCACACTCATCACCCTCACAGCCCCATTCCTCACAGCACAGTGGGATGACCAGGTCAAATCCATCCATCAGATGTGCATTGTGGCTCTGAGATCTATAAACTTGCACTGACAGGGTTATCACACAATAGACAACAGGCCCAGAAGGAACTGGGTGGTTTTATTAAGATTGTCTAATAAAAATAGCACCAAAAATCTCTCTATTATTAGTAACTGAGCAGTAAAAACAACTCTAGTCTTCTGTTTAGATAATTTTCTTTATATGCCTCTCTTCTGCTGATGCACATCTGAATGTTAAGAGGGATGCAAAGTAATGTGGGGCTGTTCATAAATTTAGAAATTTCTACTTTTAGAACGTGCTAGTTTTAAAAGACTTGGGTGTCGGAGAGATATGTATAGCTTCTGTTTAACAAAAGGTTTGCATAGATGATGCATGGCTATGTTCACAGTTTTGCTTAAATTATATATATTAAAAAATTGACTTATCATAAGGTGTGACTATTATCATATAGTTAATTAGTTCTGTAAAAAAAATTTTTTTCAAAAGTTGTGAAAAACAAAACAAAAGATGATTGGAGTATGTTTTACAATAAAACACTATTTCTTCAAGAAAATTTCACATTTAATTCAATGTGTTACTGGCTGTTTCTTTGTAATTAAGTGTGAAATGTTCATTTTTCACGATTTATTTTAAATCATTCCAAATTGTGACAGTTTCTTGAGTGAATATACACTACCAGTCAAAAGTTTTTGAACAGTAAGATTTTTAATGTTTTTAAAGAAGTCTATTCTGGTCACCAAGCCAGCATTTATTTGATCCAAAGTGCAGCAAAAACAGTAAAATTGTGAAATATTTTTTGCTATTTAAAATAACTGTTTTCTATTTGAATACATTCCTTTGATTAAAACTAAATTTTCAGCATCACTGCTCTTCAGTGTCACATGATCCTTCAGAAATCATTCTAATATGCTGATTTGCTGCTCAAGAAACATTTTACTATTACTATCAATATTTAAACCAGTACTTTTTTTCAGGATTCTTTGATGAATAGAAAAATACAAAGATCAGCATTTATCTGAAATTAAAAGCTTTTGTAATATTAAGCACTACATAAGTCTGGAGTCAGTATAATTTTTTTTTTTTTTTTTTAGAATTAGTTTTTTAGAAATTAAGACTTTTATTTAGCAAGCATGCTTTAAATTGATCAATATCTATTTCAGATAAATGCTGTTCTTCTAAACGTTCTATTCATCAAAGAAACCTTAAAATATTCTACTCAGCTTTTTTTCAACCTCATGATAATAAATGTTTTTTAAGGAGCAAATCAGAATATTTGAATGCTTTCTGAAAGATCATGTGACTAGTCTAATATAGTTTTTTTTATTTCATTTTCATTTTTTTATTTCAGTTTTAGTTTTTTAGTAAGGTAAGGTAAGGAAACATTGCCACAGCAGCGAGCTGAAATGTATATATATATATATATATATATATATATATATATATATATATATATATATATATATATATCAGTTAACATGTATTTCAAGATTTTTTTTCAAACATTTTTAAATGGTTTTAATTAACTACAATGCTCTTTTTTTTATGAGCACAATGTAATTTTTTTAACATGCATCTCAAGTTTCATTGCTGCTAATGGATTACCTGCACCGATCTCTCATGATGATGATGATGGTGATGAGAAGGAGAAAGATGAAGAGGAGGAAGACGACATTAGTCATGAAAAGTGCCATTAAACCTGTCTCTGGTGGAACTTAAGTTTTTTAATTGACTCTGGCTCAGTGAAATATTCTCTGTGAGAACAATGACATCGTCTATTCACTCAAGATGGATCATTTCAGCTCCTGAATGGCCAAAAATATCAAAACACATCCATCACACCGCACATAATAACACATAATAGGTGCCAAGGGTTTCAATAGGCAGCAAATTCACATATCAGAGGACTTCAATCTTGGATTTACCATTATGAGGATGTCTTATCTTTCAGATACAGATACGACAGGAACCTGGAGTCATATGTATCAGTAATATTACTCATGCATAACACTGACAATTTGCCAATATGCAACTAAACTGAACAGGTGAGATTGACAGAAAGGATATGGAAAAGATACAAACATTTATATACCGTTAACCTTTATTACTCTTTCTAATGACTAATTTCGAGAAATAATACGCACTGAATGCAAACACAACACATTCTCAAAGTTATACTGATGGTCGTAAACTCACACCGGTGATTTCTACGTTTCCCTTTAAACATGGTCATCCTGAACGACTCCAGTTTGACGGCTTGAGGATCTTGCTCGGGCGCGGAAAGAAGAGACCGAACCTCTGAACCTCAGGCGCGATTTCGTACAAACAGATCCGCTTTTTCCGAAGGTGAGGAAACCAGACCCACTATCACAGCAGACGCTACCATTACCGGGGTCTGGAACAGGGGGTTTCTTATATATCTAGATAAGATACGTCTTCAACTACGATGAAGGTTTGTTTATTAATATTCATGAGCCAGTCGTTTAGAATTGGAGGTCAACCACTCAACGTCAGCACTAATGATTAATATTCAGGAGCGAATCTTGTCATTGGAAGGCTACTACGGAACGTCTGCACGTACTCATTAATATTCATGATACATTTGCTTTGGAAGGAATTGTAATTTTAACAAAACTGGATAACTGATTATTTTTCTGCCATTTAACAAAAGCGCTATATACTGATATCCATTATAGTTTAGTTTAAAGTATAGAATCCAAGTATTACATATATACTTATATATTACTTATATATATGTCACTTGGCTGTTTTAAAGAAAAAAAAATCCACCGTCTACAGTTATTTAAAAGATTTTATACACACACACACACACACACACACACACACACACACACACACACACACACACACACACACACACACACATATATATAATGCACTAAATATAACCTAGTTTATTTATTTATTTTATTTTATTTATTTATTAATTTATTTAATTTTCAATTATTTATTATTTTTATAATATATTTATTTTATATTTAAGTGTACAATTTGTGTTTTTTACATTTATTTTTATCAAAATATATTATATTCATTAATTATTAATTAATATTATAATATAATATATTTATTAATATATTAATTATATATTAATATTTATTTATATTAATATAACAAATATAAAAAAATACTGCAGAAATGCAATTACTGCATACACTGCAATATATATATATATATATATATATATATATATATATATATATATATATATATATATATATAATTTAATATAAAATAATATTATATAAATAATTATTAATATATATTTTAATTTAAATAATTATAAATTTAATTTAATATATATATATTTTACATTTATATTAGATTATATAAAAACTAAAAACTATGCATATTATATATTTTTTTATTTTTTTTTATTT
>NC_133384.1:30757221-30872385 GCF_049309525.1 Garra rufa
ATATATTATTTTTTTTTATTTAGAAAACACCCCCAGCAAGACTAAATACTAATCTTAAAAGAATATGACTAAGGCACATTATATATATATATATATATATATATATATATATATATATATATATATATATATATTTTTTTTTTTTTTTTTTAATTTAAATAAATAATAATAAAAATAATAAATTTTATTTCATTTTATTTATTTTGATGACAGCGTGGTTGGTAAATATGCCATAAAAAAATAAGTCTTAATACTAATTAAATTTTTCAATCAATTCTTAATACTGATTTTTTTTTTTTTTATTAATTCATCACAGTGTTTGCTTAGTGGTTAGTAAATAGACCCTAAACATGTAAGAATTAATATTGATTTTAAAAGAATGTGACTAAGATGCAATGTTTTAATTTAATATAATTTTTATATTATTTTATTTATTTATTTTTTCTGCATCAACCAGGAAAAAAAAAACAGAGCAGCAATTTTTCATTTTTATCCTAACCTAAAGGGAATTCTGGGATAAATGTGACAAAGGCACATTTATTATTTTTCTATTTTATTTTATAGTATTTATAAATATGTCCTAAATGTAAGACTTAAACCTAAATAATTTTTTTCTTCAATCTAACTTTAACCTAATGCCATTTATTTTATTATTATTTCTGTGTGTGTGTGTGTGTGTGTGTGTGTGTGTGTGTGTGCAAAAATATCTTGAGCAAAAGTGATTTAGTAAATTTGTCCCAGTGTTTGCTGACAACATGGTTAGTAAATAGGTCCTAAAAATTCATTTTTAATGAATTCGCCTCAGTGTATGCTTAGTAAATAGACTCTAAAAATGTACAACTGCACACAAACCTCTAGAAAAACTCCAACCACAGCAAGACCATCAGGCTTACTGGCTGCTTCCGCAAAACTGGGATATTCTGTGTTCCAGTGGACCAGATGGAGCTAAAAACGAGATTATTAGAAACATTAATACTTAATTATAAAAGAAAACACCCAACGTTTTCCGTTTCCCGGCACGCTCGGAGATTCATACCTCGGCTGGGTAGCATTTCCCATCAACTGTGTGCTCAGAGCCCTTGTCGTCACAGGCTCCCCAGTGGAAGTGGAACTGCTTAAGTCTGTATTTGCCTGAGATCGGGCCTTCCGTCAGAGCTAATGCGTGTAAAAATAATAAATGTGATGTCAAAGTCTGTTATACAGGAGAATACAATTGTAAAACAGGCTAAGCATGGTTAAACTAGTTGCACAGGTTCCTACTGATTCTGTCAAAGTTCACATGAACGACAATGGCTTGAGTTCATTTTTTGCATGAACGTGTGTGATTTCCCATAATTCTAAGCAAACAAGCAGGACGAGGTATTTTTCTCGTGCTGATATTTTTACACATTAATTTTAGGGCTTACACCTGCTTAGAATATACTATAACCTATAAATAAACATAACCTATAAAAACAGTGTGCAAACTATCTATTTATACACACTAGTACAGCATACTATTGAAAATTAATGTTTAACTGCAGTATGTAATAAGAGCAAAAGCCAACTTTCGAAACGCTTTCCAATGCCTCCAGAAAGCACTGTGGGATTGCATTAGCGTCAGATGCAACCTCATTATTATATAACTTTTCCTTCTAAATATTATCTAGGTTAACACTGCGGTCGTTTCAAGAACCCCCTGCCTAAGTAAAGCTAATGATTAATGTAAGAACAGACGTAGCTTAGTTTATTATAAAAAATTAACAAAGAAGTCACTGACTTGAGCTGTCGTCATCATCGGCGAAGGTCACTTGGAAAGAGTGTCCATTATTCAGGATGTCTAGTGAAGTGGACGGGTCATAGTGCAGTTTAAGCGCTTTCAGGGATCCGTCATAAGATGCTCCACTGCTTTGAATGTCTATTGGGGACTGGCGAGGTCCGTTAGCAATGGGGAAGTTATCGCACCATTTTTCAGGTCCTACAGTGGAAGGTGATACAGAGATTAAAACAATATGGATCTGAGGCATAGAATACATTTACAGCACATAAAATGTGCACATTTGAGTAGGGCTGTAACTAGCATAGACTTTTCTCCATAACAAAAAACAAAACAGCGACAACAAAAAAACTAATGAAATCCTTTCAAATACTAAATTATATAAAACTACGGTGGCCGAGAGAGGCTAACGCGCTGCAAACAAGAAAACACATGCAAACAGAAAAAAACGACAACAAATTAAGAAAACATCTTCATCAGTTTGACAACACAGGCGCTGCAAATCCTCGCAACGCAAACACAAATACGGAAACGCGCTGCAAATTCTCACAACACAACCAAACTCAGAAACGCGCTGCGAACACACGAGGGCGCTGCAAACTAACAAACGCGCTGCATATAGCACGGTCCACAACGGAAATGTTTCAGGGGGACCTCAAAAAGTGACGAACTCATCTGGGACCTGATGAAGGCTGTGTCCACAAGGTTGTGGTTAGAGGGTTATACAGCTCAGACCGGAAACTAACAATGAAATTAATTGTTCTACCTATTAGATTGTGTTTTATTAACGTCTACACCTACCCCAACCCTAAACTTAGCCCTTACTATAATATAAAAAAAGTATTATTGTTGTACAGTGTGACAAAAATAACGTTAGACTGATGTGCGCATGCCCAGTAGCCTTAGCTGTATCCCTTCTAGACTTTACCCAAATTCAGGGTCTACATCCTTCGGAGGACTCATTTGAAGGATGTTACGTCACAGCGCCGCGACGAAGGCTGTCCAAATTCATAGGATCCTTCAAATGCGGCCCACAAATACGTCCTCCTTTTCCCCGAATTTGAAGGATGGGTCTGGTGGATCCTTTCCCGTCCTACCTATCCCACAATTCCTTTCGGCAGAGGCTTCCAGAATTTTCAAATAATGGCGGACGAAGCAAGCGGTAGTAATAATGGAAGTTTAAAAAAAACTGGCGTTTCAAAAAAATTTTTTTTACAGCGGTTGTCTAGTAAGCCCTTTGGTTTTAGCGTTAAGCTTTTTTTCTTTTTTTTTTTTTTTTACATTTGTATGTAAATATGTTAAAAAACATCACTTTCGTAAACAGCTTCTTTCTTACTGCCTGTGTGAATATCCCCTTACACACAGCTAATTTCTTGTTAGTGATTGAAGATGTTTTTAACGCTTTTAGGGATGAAAGAGCAGTTATTTTGTTTTGTGCAGTACAGATAACCTTACTTCTTGCTTAGCGCTGTCACGGTTGCTAGGCGACAGGATATGAGCAACGGGGAAGGAGGGAACTGAAAGAAGTGTAGGCTGTCCAAATTCACTGACACCTACTTTCAGGTTTTGCGGTCTTCGGAGGACCCCTCCTCCTTCAACCTGGTAGGAAGGATCCTAAGAAGGATGCAGACCCTGAATTTGGACACAGCCTATTTATATCACTATCACCTTTAAGTGATACTATACTATCACTAAAAAGCGATAGTTCACCGATAACACCTCTGCTCTGACCAATGTGACCAACAGCCACTGAAAAAATAATCAGGTCCCAGATGGGTTCGTCACTTTTTGAGGTCCCCTGAAACATTTCCGTTGTGGACCGTGCTATATGTAGCGCGTTCGTGTGTTCGCAGCGCGTTTCCGTATTTGTGTTTGCGTTGCGAGGATTTGCAGCGCCTGTGTTGTCAAACTGATGAAGATGTTTTCTTAATTTGTTGTCGTTTTTTCTGTTTGCATGTGTTTCTTGTTTGCAGCGCGTTGGCCTCTCTCGGCCACCGTATAAAACAGATTTATATTTCGTTAAGGCCAAAACATGCATTTAAAAATGTATGTATATGAGACAAAATGTAAAAAAAATATTTAATTATATCCTTTTAAATAATAAAATATTAATAATAAACAGTAATAATAATATGTATTATTTTAATAATTATATTAACAGAATTATGTAAAAAAGAAACAATATCCTTACATCATTGCCTCTAATAATTATTATTATTGTTTGTAATAATATTAATAATAATAATAATAATATAGAATAATATTATTTATTAAAAATAAAATATATTATTATTAATATATGTATGCATTTTAAGGGGAAAATGTATTTTAATTGCACAGTCTCCAAGGTATTTTCTTTATTATTAAATAATAATAATACAAATAAATATAATAATGCATTTATGTTTAAACAAAATGTACAAAAATTTAAGTATATTTAAGTGTATCCTTTTAAATAATAATTTATTATTATTTATTATTATTATTATTATTATTATTAATATAATAATACTTATTATTATTAATATTAATAATAATACATATATTTATATGCATTTTAAGGGGAAAAACACATTTTAATTTCACAGCATCCAAGGTATTTTCTGCATTTAGGATAAAATCAAAATAACTTTTATTATGTAAATAAAACATATCCTTACATCATTGCCTTTAATAATAATAACTATTTGAAATAAAATAAAACATAGTTATATGAATATAAAAATGCATTTAAAATCTATGAGACGAAATGTACAAAAATATTTAATAATATCCTTAAACATGCATTTGAAAATGTATGCTTATGAGACAAAATGTACAAAAGTATTTAATTATATATTTTAAAATAATATGTATTAATTATATTTATATAATTAAATGTATTTATATGCATTTTAATGGGGTAAAAATGCATTTTAATTGCAGTGTCCAAGGTATTTCCTGCATTTGGGATGAAAAACAAAAATCCACAATTTTGTGAAGAAGAAATGCATTTAAAACAAAAAAAGAAAGAAAACTAATTATATTTAATTATATGATTTTTAATAATAATAATAATAATAATAATAATAATAATAAGCATTATTATTAAATATTTTATGTGCATTTTAAGTGCACAGTGTGTCGAATGTATTTTCTGCATTTGGGGCAAAATGCATTTAAGGGCAAATGCATTCAAAATGTATCCACATGAGACAAAATGTACAAAAATGATTTAATTATATCCTTAAACATGCATTTAAACAGATATACATATGAGACAAAATGTACAAAATTATTTAGTTATATCCTTCAACATGCATTTAAAAATGTATGCTTATGAGACAAAATGTACAAAAATGATTTAATTATATTTTTAAATAATAGTTAAAATATTTATTTATTATTTGTATAAATTATTTTTAATAATAATAATAATAATTGCACAATAATAATAATTATTATTAAATATATTTATTTGCATTTTAATTGCACAGTGTCCAAGGTATGTTCGACATTTGGGATGAAAAAAAAAATGTGTGAAGAAGAAATGCATTTATGTAAAAGAAAAAGGAAAGAAAATAAATTATATTTAATTATGTGCTTTTTAATATTAATAATAATAAATATTGTATGTGCATTTTAAGGGCAAGAAAATTTGCATTTGAAGTGCACAGTGTGTCGAAGAAAAAAGTATAAACATTCGACATGCAAATACAAAATGATATGCGTTTATTCATGCACATGTATAAAATCTGTGCATTCTGCACTTGTCACTGATAGTGCTGACTGCAGTAGCCAAGGTGAACATGTAGTTGCAAAGAGGGCAAATGCAAATAACAAGGCAAAAAAAAAAAAAGACAAAACCTGTGATACATCTTATATTTACCTATGCTATGAAATCACGTCTGAATTATTAAAATCATATTTGCATGGGGGGGGGGGGGGGGGGGGGTCTTACCGTTATGGTCTGCGTATCCCCATCCGTTAGACATTATGACAGCTGCGCCGCAAGAGTCTTCAAGTGTCCTGAAGCAGTGTCAGTGTCCTCGGACAGATGAGCTGGAGGTTTATATAGCGGCTTTCTGGACGCTGTTTGCCCACATGACCGTATATTAAGTGTGATCAGCAGTAGGAGGAGCTACGCGAGAGATCGATAATGCGCGCTCCCCATCGTGCGCGCTCTTCGTGCTTCTCTTTCGGAATGCGGGACTCGTCGGCGGGAATCATCTGCTTTGATCCATTGCTACATTCTTTCCATTCTAGAATTGCGTAATCAGATACTTGTGGCGCGCCTGGTTCTGGTGACGTAAAGTAACAGTGTGGCATAGTAATAATGACAATGAGTGCAGTAATGATTCATCACTCCTGCAGAGCGAATGAATGCTGCTTTGCGCAACACTACTTGCTACTTAGCTGGTATTTGACGCTTTATAGAAAAATCCCTCGTGTCTAAAGACAGATATATGGAAGATACATGCCTTCCAATCGGGATGACTTACTCAAATGATGAATGGTATATCAGCAATGTACATTTAGACTATGTATGTCCATGCGTAGTCTATATCATTAATGTAACACCCACAGACACGCTAATAATAGCCAGAGTCATTTGTGAAATGTTATTGTTATTATTATTAGCCTATTATAATTATTTTATACTATTTACGATAGACTCTAAAACAGATAATATGCTATAAAACATTAAAACGTTGTGTTGTAATGTAAATAGCTTGTCATTTCTACAAATACTGAAACTAATGGTATATTAGTAGAGATATTTTTTAATAGCATGTATATTGTTTGTAAATATATATGCACGTATATAGTAACTAATGTGTATTTGCAAAGCTCTTTATAAAAGTACTTGCAATATGAAGTGAGCAATTGCCATCTGGTGGTTGAGAGTCGAAACTACTCTAAACCACAAGCAATTACATATTAGTAGATTCATGTTTTAAAAAAGCAAATATAAATGGCCAAATGTAGCCATCAAATTTTCTTGTAAGTATATGTGTAGACCAGATATAAAGTTATAGATTTATATAGGCTTTACATAGTTATTTAAGTATATAAATTTAAATTACATTTGATTTATTAAGGCTATATTTAATTTATTTAATCAGCAAAAACAGTAACATTTAGAAAAAAAAATACTATTTAAAAATATACTTCAAAATTTAATTTATTCCTGTGATTTCAAAGCTGATTTTTTTGCATCTTTACCTAAGTCACATCATTCTTCAGAAATCATTCTAATATTCTGATTTTCTGCTCAAAAACATTTATTATTGTTGTTGTTGTTGTTGTTGTTGTTGTTGAAAACAGATGAGTAGATTTTTTTAAGGTTTCTTTGAATGTTCAGAAGAACAGCAGTTTTTTTTGTAAAATTATAAATGTCTTATCATCATTTTTATTAATTCGAAGAATCCTTGCTAAATATAAGTATTAATTTCTATCATTTATTTCCCACAAATAAATATGGACTCCAAGCTTTTGAGTCGTATAGTATATTATTTTACAAAAGTTTTTATTTCAGATAAATGCTGATCTTTGGATCTTTATATTCATTAAAGAATCCTGAACAAATGTACTTAACTGTTTTGAATATTTTTGTAAAATATTAATAAATGTTTATTGAACAGCAAATCAGCATGTTAGAATGATTTCTGAATGATCATGTGACACTTAAGACTGGAGTAATGTTGAAAATGTACAAAAATAATTTAATTATATATTTTAAAATAATAATATAGTAATAATCATATATAATCATCATCATAATAATATTTATAAAAATATATATTACTATTATTAATATTATTCAATATATTTTTTATTATAATCTTTCATATTTTTTTATTAATATATTTTAATTATATCCTTTTAAATTGTAATATAGTAATACTAATAAATAGTAATAATAATGTTTATTATTTAAAATAATAATAATAATAATAATTATTCATATTAAAATTAAAACATATGAAATATTCATTTTAATTGCAGTGTCCAAGGTATTTTCTGTATTTGGGATCAAATAAAAAATCCACAATTTAATAAAGAATAATAAATATCCTCTCATCATTGCCTTTAATAATAATACTAATAATGCATTTATGTTCAAACTAAATGTACAAAAATAAATTACATTTAATTATATATTTTTAAATAATAATTTTTTTTACTAAAAAAAAAAAAAAAAATTATACTGACTCTAGGCTTTTTAATATATTAGTGTAATGATACAAAAGCTTTTTATTTTTATCAGTAATTTTGGGATCTTTCTTTTCATCAAAGAATCCTGAAAAAAAATTACTCAACTGTTTTAAATATGATATTAATAATAATAAATGTTTTTAAACAACGAATCAGTATATTACAATGATTTCTGAATGATCATGTGACACTGAAGACTGAAGTAACGATGCTGAAATATAGCTTTACATTTTAAAATATATTGAAATAGAAAACTGTTATTTTAAATAGTAAAAGGATTTCTACATTTTACTGTTTCTGCTGTACTTTGGATCAAATAAATGCAGACTTCATATATTTTGAATTATAATCTTTTATATTTTTTAATTAATATATTTTAATTATATCTTTTTAAATTGTAATATAGTAATACTAATAAATAGTAATAATAATGTTTATTATTTATAATAATAATATATAGTAATAATAATAATAATAATAATAATAATAATAATATTTCTTACAATTAAAACATAAAATATGCATTTTAATTGCAGTGTCCAAGGTATTTTCTGCATTTGGGATCAAATAAAAAAATCCACAATTATGTAAAGAATAATAAATATCCTCTCATCATTGCCTTTAATAAAAATACTAATAATGCATTTATGTTCAAACTAAATGTACAAAAATAAATGACATTTAATTATATCCTTTTAAATAATAATTTTCTTTACTAAAAAAAGAATAATAATAAATTTACGGACTCCAAGCTTTTTACTATATTAGTGTTATGTTACAAAAGCTTTTTATTTTTATTTTGATAAATAATTTTGGGATCTTTCTATTCATCAAAGAATCCTGAAAAAATTACTCAGCTGTTTTAAATATGATATTAATAATAATAAATGTTTCTTGCACAGCAAATCTGCATAGTAGAATGATTTCTAAAGGATCATGTGACACTGAAGACTGGAGTTAAGTTGCTGAAAATTTACCTTCGATCACAGGAATAAATTACATTTTCACAGTATTCAAATTGAATATTTTAAACAGTAAAAACATTTAAAATTTTACTGTTTTTGCTGTACTTTGGATCAAATAAATGCAGGCTTGGTGAGCAGAAAAGACTTTTTTTAAAAACATAAAAAATCTTACTGTTCAAAAACTTTTGACTGAGAGTGTATATGAACATTGATTTTAATCTTACGGCTAAGAATAGAGTTAAATAGCAGGTTTGTAGAGTCGAATTGACAATTAAAATTGTTTCAACATTTCTAATATTTACATTCGCGTACTCTCCACACCACAAGATGGCGGTGATAAACTTGTACTGTGACAAAAAAAAAAAAAAGCACAGCATTCACAGCAGACACGTGGATGTGGGTAAGAGCTGTTGATAGTTGAAACTACGTTTGTCTGTCCATAGAATATATACGACGTTTTATATGTAACGTTAGTTGTTTTGCAAGACACGTCAATAAAGCGTGATCGAGCCACATACCGGTCTCCGTCTGCTGTCGCTGTTTGGATCTGTCGTTTAACTGGGATTTTAAACGTCCATATTGCGTCTTCATTGAGTTGAGTTGTCACTGGAGATAAACATGGCCAAAAATAAACAAAGAGGCAAAAAGCATAATAATGTATTTCAGGTCGCGAACAAACAGTCAAAACCTAAGACCAAAACGAAACCTGTCAAGACCTCCCTCAAGCACGTAAGTTCAAGCTTTGTTTACATTTATAACGCGCCATTATGGCTGAACACAGTTTTAGAGATTGTGAATATAAATAAGTTGATATTCTTCTCAGATAAACACTTTGAAAAATGAAAAGTGGAAAGCTTGAATCAGATGTTCACAGAAGTACAGCAGGATGTCAGAAGTATATCAAAATCAACATCCAGCGAGCCCAAAAAAGTACAGAAGGTGAGTTTTTCCCGTTTTTTAGCTTTTAAACTTGTTCACTTGATTGTATGTATTAATAATAAAGAGCCACAATGTTCAGATACATTGTGTAACTTTACTTTTTTGTAAAATTTTTGCATAAAGTGATTTTCTGCTTTGTCTTTAAATGCCACAGTCAGACACTACCAGTCAAAAGTGTTTGGATAGTAAGATTTATAAATATATTTTAAATAAATCTCTTCTGCTCACCAAGCCTTCATATATTTGATCCAAAATACAACAAAACCAGTAAAATTGTGAAATATTTTTACTATTTAAAATAAGTGCTTTCTGATTTGAATATATTTTAAAATGTAATTTATTTCTGTGATCAAAGCTACATTTTCAGTTACTCCAGTCTTCAGTGTCACATGATCCTTCAGAAATCATTCTAATATGCTGATTTTCTGACCAAGAAACATTTATATTTATTATTATTGTTGTTGTTGTTATTATTATCAATATTAAAAACGTAAAAAAAATGTTTTTTGAATTCTTTGATGAATAGAAAGCTTGGAGTCAGTATAATTTATTATTATTATTATTATTATTATTATTATTATTATTTTATTTTATAATTAAAGAAAATTATTATTAGCTTTTGTAACATTATACACTATAGCATTCAAATGCTTGAATTCAGTATATACATATATTTTTGGGGAGGAAATAAATAATGGAAATTAATACTTTTATTTAGCAAGGATGCTGTAAATAAATAAAGATATTTATAATGTTAAAAAAAGATTTCTATTTCAGATAAATGCTGTTCTTCTGAACTTTATATTCATCAAAGTCACCTGAAAAAAACTGCAGCAAATAAGAATATTAAAATGATTTCTGAAGGATCATGTGACTGGAGTAATGATGCTAAAAATTCAGCTTTGAAATCACAGGAATAAATTGTATTTTAAAATGTATTCAAATAGAAAGCAGTTATTTTAAATAGTAAAAATATTTCACAATATTACTGCTTTGGTTGTACTTTGGATAAAAAATAAATGCTTTATTTAAAAAAAAACCATTAAAAAACTTTTGACTGGTAGTGTATTTTTTTTATCAAATGCAATGACATTTCATGCCTTCAAATACTTTTTGCGTTGTACATATTTTGTGTGGACTGCTATATCTCATGTAAATGTATATTTCAGGTGGTCAGAGAAGCTCCACGGGAAGCTGTCAACGTGGATAATGCTGCAGAGCTTTTCTCTCAACTGTAGAAGACCATTTTAACATAAAGAAAATGGACTATTCACACACTTCAGACCTAAATCCTATAACAAAAACAGTTTGTAATGACTTCTGATCATCAATAATATTTATTAAATGAACATCCCTGCAATCCTATTCTGTGTAGTGAAATTTTTTGCAGTCTGTGCAGAATTGCATGGTTTCTCTTGCCCTCGCAGGACTGTATTCTGCATCATTGTATGCTAATCGCACAGCCAAGATTAATGTCCAAAAAAATACATTAGAAAGTTTTCCTAGAGCCCTGAATTTTTGTATATGATTATTGTCTCTGCTTGCTGAAGCGTAAAGAACAAAGTCATTAAAGAATGAATTCTATCAGAGCTGTTTCGTAATGAGTCGTCCTTTTATATCGAGTCAGCTCTAACAGGCTTTATATATTCTTCAGATCAATGCTTGAACTTGTGACCCAGTGGAAAGAGAGATGGACACTCGATTCGCTGGAATTGAGATCGTTAGCTGGTGTTTTATTTCTGTTAGAAACCTGAAGAAGAAGTGACTTTTTATTGCAGTTCTCAGCACTAAAACAGCACTTGAAAGAATCTCTTTTGAGCTTCATTGTGAATCTCCTAACAGTTTTTTTGGAAATGTAAATTGGTAGTTCACGCACAAATTAAAATTGTGTAATTTACTCATCATGTTCCAAATCTATATGATTAAAATGAAAGTAAATTCATTTTATTTTTAAGCAAAGGTCTTTAATTCCTGTATTGTGCTGGCTTATGATCATAGAAAAAAGAACATGTTTTTGAACAAATAAAATTGCTGAATGAGACATTTGTTTATGTGAATTAGTAAATTAAAAAAAAACTGAAATTAGTACTTTTATTCAGAAAGGATGCATCAAATTGATTAAAAGTAACAGTAAAGACCTTTGTGATTATTAGATTTATGTTTCATATAAATGCTGTTTTAAACCTTCTAATTATCAAAAAAATGCTGAAAAGGTGTATCATGTTTTCCACAAAATATGAAGCGGCACAACTGTTGACATTGATAATATGAGATTTTTTTCTTTAGCACCGAATTAACATATTAGATTGATTTCTACCAGAAAGACTCAGGAGAATGAATACTGTGACAATTATCCATTTATTAGCAGCCCAGCAAGCAATAACATTCTTTGGCGTAGGCCCCGTCCATAACTCGCAATCTGAGGGTCCGGACTCTGCATATCCTGCCTGAAGATCAAGGCAGGGGCGCAGCCGACCCCCGTGAGGTATGTAAGGGACCCTCCTGGTGGTGGTTGTGAGGAAGATGGAGGGAAAGATTAAATTTGGAGGAGGTGGGGGAGGATGGTGGTGAATTGAAGCGTCAGCATCTGCGAATTCAAACATGAGTAAGTACCGATCTTATATACCACAAGTGTTGGAATGTGATTGGATAGATGAAAATTGAGTGACGTGACAATTAAGTCTTCCCGGCAGAACTTAACGCTAGAGCTTTCATTTCTTAAAGGGATAGTTCACCCAAGAAATGAAAATTTGATGTTTATCTGCTCACCCCCAATGCATCCAAGATGTAGGTGAGTTTGTTTCCTCAGAAAAACACAAACGAAGATTTTTAATGAAAACCGGTGCAGTCTGCCAGCCTTATCATGGACGTGGATGGGCACCAAACCTTTAAAAGTAAACAAAAACATGCACAGACAAATCCAAATTACACCCTGCGGCTCGTGACGATACATTGATATCCTAAGACACGAAACGATCGGTTTTTGCGAGAAACTGAACAGTATTTATATCATTTTTTACCTTTGATACACAGCCACGTCCATCTGTCATGTGCACGAGTTTGGCTTCAGTCACGTCACATGTGCACGCGCTTCTGGCGTAGAATACGCAAACGCCGTAAGGGGAAATCAGTGAAAAGTCCCGGATGAGTTTGTGCAAGCAAACGTAATCTTTTAGCTTTAAATCGGTTTAAACAATCAGGATACGCGCAAGTAATTACCATTTTGAATAGCCGTTAAACCCACAATCTCTGTGCACTGTGTAAACAATGAGTGTCGTATTCATGCGACAGATCGCTTCCGGCGTTTGCGTATTGTATGACAGAGCGCGTGCACATGTGCTCAGGAGAGATGGACGTGGCTGTGTATCAAAGGTAAAAAATTATATAAATACTGTTCAGTTTCTCACAAAAAACGATCGTTTCGTGTCTTAGGACATTAATGTATCATCACGAGCCGCAGGGTGTAATTTGGATTTGTCTGTGCATGTTTTTGTTTACTTTTAAAGGTTTGGTGCCCATCCACGTCCATGATAAGGCTGGCAGACTGCACCGGTTTTCATAAAAAATCTTCGTTTGTGTTTTTCTGAGGAAACAAACTCACCTACATCTTGGATGCATTGGGGGTAATTAGATAAACATCAAATTTTCATTTTTGGGTGAACTATCCCTTTAAGGATTGTGTTACACTGAAGACTGGAGTAATTGCTTCTGAAAAAATCAGCTTATAGAAAATAAAAAAAGGTAATTTAATATGTAATATTAATTTTTTAATATTTTACAATATTACTGTTTTTATTGTATTTTTTTTAATCAAATACACTACCAATCGAAAGTTTTTGAACAGTAAGATTTTCAATATTTTTTAACGAAGTCTCTTTATTTAAACTCATTTATTTGATCCAAAGTACAGCAAAAACATTTTTTTTAAATAAAGTAATATTTTACTATATAAATTTATTGCTGTGATATAAAAGCTGAATTTTTAGCATTATTACTCTAGTCACATGATCCTTCAGAAATCATTCTAATATTCTGATTTGCTGCTTCAAAAAACATTTATTATTATTATGTTGAAAACAGCTGAGTAGATTTTTTTTCATCTCTGATGAATAGAGTAATTTCTATCTGAAATAGAAATATTTTATAAAATTATAAATGTCTTTATCATCACTTTTGAGCATCCTTGCTAAATAAAAGTATTAATTTCTATAATTTCTTTTAAACGGTATAGTGTATAATTTTACAAAAGGTTTTATTTCAGATAAATGCTGATCTTCGAATCTTTCTATTCATTCTGAATCCTGAAAAAAATTTACTTAACTGTTTTAAATAATAAAAATAATATAATATTAATAATTTTAAAAAAATTCTTGAACAGCTAATCGGCATGTTAGAAAGATTTCTGAAGGGTCATGTGACACTGAAGACTGGAGAAATGATGCAAAACATTTTTTGCTTTGATCACAGGAATACATTTTATTTAAAAAATATTCAAATAGAAAGCAGTTATTTTACATAGTAAAAATATTTCACAATATTACTGCTTTTTCTGTATTTTGGATCAAATAAATGCAGGCTAGGTGAGCTCAGAGAATTCTTTAAAAATCATTAAAATCTTACTGTTCAAAAACTTTTGACTGATAGTGTAAATTCAGCCTTGTTGAGCGTAAAATACTTTTTTCAGAAACATAAAGGAATCTTATCAGCCCCAAATGTTTGAACGGTAGTCTTTATTTTGTTTAAGACGCTTTCAATGTGAATATTCCTTCTTTATTTCCAATGTGTTGTGATAACAGCTCAAGACCACTAGAGGTCACACATTTATAATAATAGCACTTAACAGCAAGCCTGCAGACCACCAGACAAAAACTAGTTTTTCGACTTATTTTTAAACAAACAGGCATTTGTATTTGAATGTGTTCGAACTAAAATGTGCATCTCTGACATATAATGAAGACTGCAGCGTTCAAGAAAAACAAACATGTTTATATAATAATTGATTCCATGAATAACCTTTAACATCCATGGAACACAAGGTTCTTTATAATAGTTAAAAGATCCTTTTGATTATTTAAATGTTCTTTACACTAAAAGGTTCTTTAAGAACAAACTGTTCTATGGCATTGGTGTGAAGGTGAAAACCCCCCTTTGGAACCTTTATTTTTAGCTATACACTTATATTGTCTATTTAAACCTAGTCAAAGTAGAGTTTACTGGCTCGTAAAACCCTTCCTGACAGTGTCAGAGTCTAAGCAGTACATTTGTGGGTGTTGAGATTCATTCAATCTGCCATTGAGCTTTTAACCGAAAACTTGGATGCATGAATGTATCAAATCTTTAAGAAGGATGAAAATAATGAGTTGCTCTCTCATTGTGTAGCATAATTATCCACAGTAGTGAAATACATCTCCATTAAGCCATAAAGTGAGCTCAATGTCCATATAATGCGAAGCACATTGTTTTCTCCTTTAAATTATTTTTTCCCCTCAAAAAAGCTATTTTTGACATATTTCCATGAATAATAAAAATCTACAGGAAGTAGGAGATTTGTGCAAATTTAGCTGTCAATATATGTCTCATGCATCACTCAAAATGTTGTGAAATAGCTTTTTTATGTTCTAGGACCCATATTTTGTGCTTGGCTTTTTTCGGCAACTCTTTATGTTGTTTCTCAGAACAGCTGGAGGTCTTTCATACGGCGGTGAAAAGCATAAATATATAATTCGCCTGGTAAATCAGCAGCATCTCTTCACTACATGCTGTTCATCTTTTGCTAAGCCGGATCTGCAGAAAAACAGATGATTGCTTTCGAAGCACAATAACAAACAGTTGTCGAGCACTAGGTGTCCAAATCTTCCCCAAACAGGAAATGGGGATTTACTCCAAGGGTCAGGAGAGGAGTTAGGTGTTTGTGTGTGTGTGTGTGTGTGTATGAGGTCCACACAAATGTTTTGTTCACAACTGTCAAGCATTCTTTGTCTGATCTCCCTGATGCTTTGCAGTGAGATTCTGAGCTCAGCACAGCATAAAACTCGAGTCGAACACACTCAAACACGCACACGCTCTTCACAGAACTAATGTGCCACCTTAGACTGTTCTGTGGCTCAGTCTCGCGTTCATTTGTCACATACCCACCGATGATATCATTTCCAGACGCCTGTTTATGTGGGGAAAGGGTTTTATATGGGGAAGTAAATGGATCTTTACAAGCAGACTCTCCTAACCGAAGGGAGCTGTCAGCAATTTGGCTCTGCATTAGTGTGGTGAAGCTCAGCATTATCTAGGTCTCTGGTAATTTCAGCATTACTGATACTGTCTGATGGAAAGCACTTAAAATTCCACACACCGCTGTTGTTGCCGCCTGCGAAACCTCCTAGAGTTCTTCAAAACAGGTCAGATCAGCCACAAACAGTGAGGTCGAGCTGGTATTGATGCTTTTCCCCTAGAAACCGGAGCTGGATAAAGAGTCAATCAATGTTAATTCCTCAGTAGCGCTTTGCAGTGCTCTGCATTGGCAATGAGATACACATTTAGTCCTGGTGTAGCAAATCGAAAGTACCTGATATAGATGCTTGTATTTATCTCAGATACAGATGCTTATTGGTTAAGATACTTTAAGGATAGCAACTCAAGGGAGTGGTTTTTCAATATTTTATCTCTTTGGTAAACAAGTAGTTACTTAAATATATATATATATATATATTGAGGGAAAAATTGCAATTCAGAATGCGTGTTTGTGTTCCACTGCACTGCTTTAAATCATTTTCTATATAAACATACACTAGACATTTTCATGTTTTGTTTTTTGTTGTTGCATTTTTAAAGGGGTGATCGGATGCAAAACTAACTTTTGTGTGTTGGCGGTGGTATTTTTTTAATCTTTAAAAGTAATGTCCCCTTTTTAAAATCAGGTCATTCTCAGCTTCTTGTTGGTGTGACAGCACACCGACAGAGGCTGCTCCCACGATAGTTGATTGACATGTGCGCCTTACCTTAGACCCGCCCTCACCGAGCTAAAACAGTCTGGCTCCGATCGCCATTGTGTGACTCAGGTGCAGGGGAAGACAAGAATGTCTCAGATTGCGATTGAGGTGTTGTTTTTGGATGTAATAATGAACATAGCAGTCGTCATTTACTCCCGACATCTGAGCCACTGAAGACGCAGAGGATAACGTTACTTTCGTTTTTAACAGGGAAAGTGCCGATCCCAATCTATGTTCTTGAGAATCGTTCCTGATGCAGCTTCACCCACAGCAAAAGTGAGTATAAGGGTTTTTATGCAACTTTGCAATTGGCCTTTATTAATAATGTGCTTGTTGGCAAATTTCACCGTTAAACACGGCTAAATTAAACATTACGGCTCATCATCCCTGGCAGAGAGGGGCGGGGCGAGCAGAGCTCATTTGCATTTAAAGGACCATGCAATAAAATGAGTTGATTTTTTGCAGAGCTGATTTTGACAAGGTAAAAGGGTGTTTTTTTACACTATTGAAATTTTTTAACCAAAGTATATTATAGGCTTTTTATTAAGACCCTAAAGAATCATATGTACTTATAGAAAATGGGCATCCAATAACCCCTTTAAGAGGCGTGTGAAGTTAGGCACCAGTCACAAAATGTCCTGGTAACACATACATCTCAGAGACGTCTATTTGATGTGTGTGTTTATGTCTGGAAGACATTTTTTTTAGAGTGGCTCATCGGCTATATGTGATGCTTCTTGTTAGATGTCAAATAGACGTTTATGATGCCTTTGAAACGTTTATGATTTAGAATTTATGTAAAACTAACATCTTATAGATGTTTATAAGATGTTTGTACACAGCAGATGCTTTCCAGATGAAGCAATCTTTAACAGACATTTTGCAGACGTACCTGTTCAATCTGGGGTTTTTGACTAACCCAGATAGCATAGGTATATCTGCAAGATGTCTTTTGAAGATCGCTTGATCTCGAAAACATCTGCTGTGTACAAACATCTGACAGACGTCTGTAAGATGTCAGTTTTACATACATTATAAATCATAAACATCTTAAAGACATCTAATAAACGTCTATTTGACATCTGATTGGGAAATGTCCTATAGACGTATTGCTGATGAGCAAACACTCAAAATAAAATATGTTGTGGATTTAAATGCAGTTGTCAAATAGACGTCTCTGTGATGTACCTGTGCTATCAGGGTATGTAAGACTGACATCTTATAGATCTTTGTATACAGCAGATGCTTTCTAGATAAAGCGATCTTGAACAGACATCTTGCAGACGTACATGTGCAATCGGGTTTTTTTGACTAAACCTAGATAGCACATGTACATCTGCAAGATATCTGTTGAAGATCGCTTGATCTGGAAAGCATCTGGGTATGTAAGACTGACATCTTATAGATGTTAATCAAATGTTTGTACACAGCAGATGCTTTCCAGATCAAGCGATCTTCAACAGACATCTTGCAGATGTACATGTGCTCTCTGGGTTTAGTCAAAAACCCCTGATTGCACATGTACGTCTGCAAGATGTCTGTTAAAGACAGACGTCTGTAAGATGTCAGTTTTACATATATTCTAAATCTATTTGACATCTGATTGAGAAATGTCTTATAGACGTATTGTTGATGAGCAAACACTAAAAAAATACGTCTTGCAGATGTAAATGCAGTTGTCAAAAAGACATCTCCATAATGTACATATGCTACAAGGGAAGGCAGTGGAATGAAAAAAATATAGAGAGACATGATTTTTCAAAGGTAAAGTTATTTTAACTTGAGCACCATTTTTGGAACACTATGTCATGCAGTTGACACTGCAACAAATGCAAAATGCAAACATAATGGTCAAAAACATCCATCCACATGTTTACAATGAAAGAAATGGAGGCAATGCAGCTGAATACAAAAATGCATTTTATGTGAACAGCCCCTTAATGTTAAGGAAAGAAGTTAAGAAATAAAAGTCAACACCTAAAGGTGAAGAAGTACCCACCGTGTCAGTAATAAGATTTAAGCATTGAATTCACTAGAGACTCGAGCATTTTTGGCTGCTTTCGAAATGCGTTTGACAGATTAAGTGCCGTCCCCTCAGCAAACTTTCTCAACCTTTTGACACTCTGAGGGTTTGCTCCATTCTGCTGTCAATCCCACAATACCCCATAACAGCCTGCTGCTGGCTTCCCATAGTCAGCACCATATTTAATTTTTGACAGAAATAACAGAAAAACTTTGCAGAGACAATCCCCATAAAATAGTTGTGAGATGTGAAAAGTAGTGTAAGTGTTATAGCCCGGTGCTGGTGAGACGAGACGAGAGTCCAACTTGATAGATAGACGCTTTTATTCTTGATTCTCAAAGTAAAAGACAGGAGATTTCCACACACATACTATATTTGATGACCGACAAAGACAAAACTCAAAGACAGACTTATAAAGGCAAACTAATCAAGAAAACACAGGTGATACAGAAAATGAGCAAACAAGGACTAATCACAGGACTAAACCAAATAATCACAAACAGACGGGGGAAGACAGCGGGAGAAACCAAATGACAAGCAGTGCAAAACAAAGTCAAACGACCAGAAACATGAGGATTCTCGTGACACTACACCCCCCTCCCGGTAGGCGCGTCCCGCGCCGTGACGGAAACACCAGGGAGGGAGGGCGGGCGCCCTGGAGGCCGCTACGGGACAGGACCTTCCTGGGTTGGGGAGGCCTCCAGGGCGGGACAGGCAGCCATGGTGGATCAGGGGGCCATGGCCGGATCAGGAGTTCGTATGGCCATAGTGGGTCAGGAGGCCATGGTCGGATCAGAAGTTCGTATGGCCATAGTGGGTCAGGAGGCCATGGCCGGGTCAGGAGTTCATATGGCCATGACTGGGCAGCCCCCGTGGCCTTGGCCTTAGTCCTTGGCCAGGCCACGTGGACTAGGGGTATGTAGCCCCCCCCCCCCCCAAAATTTTCTTGGGGAGATTCAGCAGTTCATAGGGGGGATACTCTGGACGGCTGGACGGAACCAGCTGAGACACTGGACGGCAGGAAGAGACCAGCTGAGACTCTGGACGGCTGGACGGGACCAGCGAAGGCTCTGGACGGGGCCAGCGAAGGCTCTGGACGGCTGGACGGAACCAGCTGAGACACTGGACGGCAGGAAGAGACCAGCTGAGACTCTGGACGGCTGGACGGGACCAGCGAAGGCTCTGGACGGCTGGACGGGGCCAGCGAAGGCTCTGGACGGCTGGACGGGGCCAGCGAAGGCTCTGGACGGCTGGACGGGGCCAGCGAAGGCTCTGGACGGCGCTCTTGAGGAGCGGGCTCTGGACGGCGCTCTTGAGGAGCGGGCTCTGGACGGCGGGACGGGGCCAGCGAAGGCTCTGGACGGCGCTCTTGAGGAGCGGGCTCTGGACGGCGCTCTTGAGGAGCGGGCTCTGGACGGCGCTCTTGAGGAGCGGGCTCTGGACGGCGCTCTTGAGGAGCGGGCTCTGGACGGCGCTCTTGAGGAGCGGGCTCTGGACGGCGCTCTTGAGGAGCGGGCTCTGGACGGCGCTCTTGAGGAGCGGGCTCTGGACGGCGCTCTTGAGGAGCGGGCTCTGGACGGCGCTCTTGAGGAGCGGGCTCTGGACGGCGCTCTGGCGGCGCAGTCACTGGAGGGCTGGGCGAAATCAGCGGAAGTTCAGGAGGACTGGACAGGATCAGCGGAGGATCAGGAAGGCTGGGCGGAACCAGCGGGGATTCTGGACGACTGGATGAGACTGGCGGAGATTCAGGACGGCTGGGCGGAACCAGCGGAAACTCAGGACGGCTGGGCGGAACCAGCGGGAACTCAGGACGGCTGGGCGTAACCAGCGGGAACTCAGGACGGCTGGGCGGAACAATCTCTCCAAACCAGTCAATCAAATCCTCTTCAACATCGTCCATTATGTCGACCATCTTGGCCGGGAAGTCAGGAGCGCTGGCCATCCTGACTGCGGTGTCCTCGACCGGTAGGTCAGAAGCTGTGGCCAGCGGTGTTAGGCCGAGGAAGCCTATGGAGCTCTGGATGGTAGCCGGATGTTTAGGGCGAGGCAGGCGGTCTGAACGGTTGGACCGGTATGTGGAAGCACTTGGCGTTGGGTGAGCCGGTGCGCGGCATTGTGTTTCTGAGGGGGTTGGATTTCGGATCGAATAGTTGTTCTCCATTTGCTCCACCTCGTAACCTGAGCCATTCAAACAGAGGATAATATTCACTAACTCGACAAAAGAAAAATCATGGACAGAGAGATCGCAACGAATTGTATCCTCATCCAACCCCAACAGAAACACAATGCCAATGGAAGCGTCGGGCCAGCTCACCCGATGATAAAGCTCAAGAAAATCCTTCACATACCGTTCCAACTCCCGACCGCTCTGCCTCAGGCTCCACAGGCGTTCCTCAGCGCTGCAGTTTCGGTCGGTCATACTGTTATAGCCCGGTGCTGGTGAGACGAGACGAGAGTCCAACTTGATAGATAGACGCTTTTATTCTTGATTCTCAAAGTAAAAGACAGGAGATTTCCACACACATACTATATTTGATGACCGACAAAGACAAAACTCAAAGACAGACTTATAAAGGCAAACTAATCAAGAAAACACAGGTGATACAGATAATGAGCAAACGAGGACTAATCACAGGACTAAACCAAATAATCACAAACAGACGGGGGAAGACAGCGGGAGAAACCAAATGACAAGCAGTGCAAAACAAAGGCAAACGACCAGAAACATGAGGATTCTCGTGACAGTAAGTTTATCCCTCAGCATTGTTTTCATCCACATAAATTCAATATGGCAACTTGCATCACGGTTTGGTCAGTTACCCGGATGCACGCCCATGTTGAAGATACTCATATGTAAACAACAGCATGGATTGCACGGTTATGTACTACTGAATATGTTTATCTGCTAATGTATACTGTCTAAACCAGGGGTTTTCAAACCTGTCCTGGAGCCTCCCCTGCCCTGCACATTTTGTATGTCTCCCTTATTAGGCACACCCAATTCAGGTCTTGCAGTCTCTACTAATGAGCTGATGATTTGAATCAGGTGTATTAGATGAGAGAGACAAGCAAAATGTGCAGGGCAGGGGAGGCTCCAGGACAGGTTTGAAAACCCCTGTACTAAATCATATAGAGAAGGACTTTGTAAACAGGAAAGGCATTATTTTGACAAACTTAAGTTAATAGATGGTAAAGATACATCTGAGCAGTATTAATTAATACAGCCTAAAATTTCACCTCCCTGCTGAAAAAAAACCCAGCATATGCTGGTTAGGTAAGTTTTGGTGCTGGGATGCTGGTCCTTTTCTAGTTTATGCTGGTCCTTAGCTGGTTTATGCTAGTCCTTTGCTGGTTTAGGCTGGCCCTTTGCTGGTTTATGCTAGTCCTTAGCTGGTTTATGCTGGTCCTTTGCTGGTTTATGCTGGTCCTTAGCTGGTTTATGCTGTCCTTTGCTGGTTTATGCTGATCCTTAGCTGGTTTAGGCTGGCCCTTTGCTGGTTTATGCTGGTCCTTAGCTGGTTTATGTTGGTCCTTTGCTGGTTTATGCTGGTCCTTTGGTGGTTTATGCTGGTCCTTAGCTGGTTTATGCTGGTCCTTTGCTGGTTTATGCTGGTCCTTTGCTAGTTTATGCTGGTCCTTAGCTGGTTTATGCTAGTCCTTTGCTGGTTTATGCTAGTCCTTTGCTGGTTTATGCTGGCCCTTTGCTGGTTTATGCTGGTCCTTTGCTGGTCCTTAGCTGGTTTATGCTGGCCCTTTGCTGGTCCTTAGCTGGTTTATGCTGGTCCTTTGCTAGTTTATGCTGGTCCTTAGCTGGTTTATGCTGGCCCTTTGCTGGTTTATGCTGGTCCCTATGCTAGTTTATGCTGGTCCTTAGCTGGTTTATGCTGGCCCTTTGCTGGTTTATGCTGGTCCTTAGCTGGTTTATGCTGGCCCTTTGCTGGTTTATGCTGGTCCTTTGCTGGTTTATGCTGGTCCTTTGCTAGTTTATGCTGGTCCTTAGCTGGTTTATGCTAGTCCTTTGCTAGTTTATGCTGGCCCTTTGCTGGTTTATGCTGGTCCTTTGCTGGTCCTTAGCTGGTTTATGCTGGCCCTTTGCTGGTCCTTAGCTGGTTTATGCTGGTCCTTTGCTAGTTTATGCTGGTCCTTAGCTGGTTTATGCTGGCCCTTTGCTGGTTTATGCTGGTCCTTTGCTAGTTTATGCTGGTCCTTAGCTGGTTTATGCTGGCCCTTTGCTGGTTTATGCTGGTCCTTTGCTGGTTTATGCTGGTCCTTTGCTAGTTTATGCTGGTCCTTAGCTGGTTTATGCTGGCCCTTTGCTGGTTTATGCTGGTCCTTAGCTGGTTTATGCTGGTCCTTTGCTAGTTTATGCTGGTCCTTAGCTGGTTTATGCTGGCCCTTTGCTAGTTTATGCTGGTCCTTTGCTAGTTTATGCTGGTCCTTAGCTGGTTTATGCTGGCCCTTTGCTGGTTTATGCTGGTCCTTTGCTAGTTTATGCTGGTCCTTAGCTGGTTTATGCTGGCCCTTTGCTGGTTTATGCTGGCCCTTTGCTGGTTTATGCTGGTCCTTTGCTAGTTTATGCTGGTCCTTAGCTGGTTTATGCTGGCCCTTTGCTAGTTTATGCTGGCCCTTTGCTGGTTTATGCTGGTCCTTTGCTGGTCCTTAGCTGGTTTATGCTGGCCCTTTGCTGGTCCTTAGCTGGTTTATGCTGGTCCTTTGCTAGTTTATGCTGGTCCTTTGCTGGTTTATGCTGGTCCTTTGCTGGTTTATGCTGGTCCTTTGCTAGTTTATGCTGGTCCTTAGCTGGTTTATGCTGGTCCTTAGCTGGTTTAGGCTGGCCCTTTGCTGGTTTGTGCTGGTCCTTTGCTGGTTTATGCTAGTCCTTTGCTGGTTTAGGCTGGCCCTTTGCTGGTTTATGCTGGTCCTTTGCTGGTTTATGCTGGTCCTTAGCTGGTCCTTTGCTGGTTTATGCTGGTCCTTTGCTGGTTTATGCTGGTCCTTTGCTGGTCTTTAGCTGGTTTAATCTGGTCCTTTGCTGGTTTATGCTGGTCCTTTGCTGGTCTTTAGCTGGTTTATGCTGGTCCTTTGCTGGTTTATGCTGGTCCTTTGCTGGTTTATGCTGGTCCTTAGCTGGTCTATGCTGGTCCTTTGCTGGTTTATGCTGGTCCTTTGCTGGTTTATGCTGGTCCTTTGCTGGTTTATGCTGGCCCTTTGCTGGTTTATGCTGGTCCTTTGCTGATTTATGCTGGTCCTTAGCTGGTTTAGGCTGGCCCTTTGCTGTTTTATGCTGGTCCTTAGCTGGTTTAGGCTGGCCCTTTGCTGGTTTATGCTGGTCCTTAGCTGGTTTATGCTGGTCCTTTGCTGGTTTATGCTGGCCCTTTGCTGGTTTATGCTGGTCCTTAGCTGGTTTATGCTGGCCCTTTGCTGGTTTATGCTGGTCCTTTGCTGGTTTATGCTGGTCCTTAGCTGGTTTATGCTGGTCCTTTGCTGGTTTATGCTGGTCCTTAGCTGGTTTATGCTGGTCCTTTGCTGGTTTATGCTGGTCCTTTGCTGGTTTATGCTGGTCCTTAGCTGGTTTAGGCTGGCCCTTTGCTGGTTTATGCTGGTCCTTTGCTGGTTTATGCTGGTCCTTAGCTGTTTTATGCTGGTCCTTAGCTGTTTTATGCTGGTCCTTAGCTGGTTTATGCTGGTCCTTAGCTGGTTTATGCTGTTCCTTTGCTGGTTTATGCTGGCCCTTTGCTGGTTTATGCTGGTCCTTTGCTGGTTTTTGCTGGTCCTTTGCTGGTTTATGCTGGTCCTTGAGCAACATGACCAGCATAAACCAGCAATAGACCAGCATAAACCAGCAAAGGACCAGCATTAACCAGCTAAGGACCAGCATAAATCAGCAAAGGACCAGCATAAACCAGCTAAAACCAGCATCCCAGCACCAAAACATAACCATGCTGTTTTTTCAGCAGGGCTAACTGACTGGAAATGACAAGAGCAAACTCAAATGTTGTCAAGATTTGTTGTCCTGGGTCAGTTTCACCAACCACAAACCCCTTTTTTTCCTCAGACAATTTTTTTTGCAGTCTTCTTTTTGATTTGATATAACTTTTGGCATAGTTACTCCAAATGTTTTCACCCCCAGTCCGACCAATTAGTACAGCCCAAAACATTACAATGGACTATTTTCAGCAGCAATAATTAGCAAAATATGCGTGTTTCGTTCGGTTCAGTGGCATTGTTTACGTTCTTTGCCGCCAATTTAGCCAATGATGCCTTGCGAAAACACTATTTTAAAGCATTTGCTCAGCTTTGCTGCCAGTGGACACGTACTGAAGTGTCGCACATATATCGACATAATTGTGCTCAATTTTGCAGTTTATTTGGGCAAGAACCCCTTTAACTGGAATTGACGCTGTAACTGGTATGTATTCAGCAATCAACCTCTGTTTGTTTTGTTTTACGTGCCATTTAGCAGCGGGTAAATCTGGGTATGAAATTGATACTATAATACCATAGATTTCCTTAATTTAAGTGTGTGTTGTCCACTGTGGACATTGTACTGTAAAAAAACGGACATGGGCTTTCCCCGTTCTTTACCATACAAAACTACGCAGCTAGAGATGCTTAACCGGACAATTAGAGATTGTTTGAGAAGCCCAAGGTTGAGCGCTGCTCACTGTGTGTGCATTTCAAGCTCTTAAAGGTCTGAGCGGAGCTCGTTTCACACACCAGTGACTCACTGCTCACTGCAGACATTCATAATTATAGACAATCTAGTGATTAACCCTACTTCCTCACATCACATCTCGTTATGCCCTGAATGCCAGCTAGATGAAGAAAGGTGCTGCTTTTGTTCACATTAAGACTCAAATTGATTTAGCTCTCCCAGAGCTCGTAAAGAAAAGCACCATTAATCTAAACCATGGCTGACCTTCAGTAAGTGAGAACTATGTGTTCTTCTATGGGTTTTGAAGTTGAATTATAGCCTGTCTAGTACGCAAGCATCTTTTTGGACTTCTGCAGAAAAATCTGTAATCTTTAATGCAAATGATCTTAGACCATACCACTAATTAGATTGTATATACTATGCTTTTATAAGCACCTGAATAGCTGGATAGCCTCTTCTGAACTCAATTAATGATTTTCTATTTGATTTTTAAGATTTGTAAATGAGTTTTCAGCTGAGGGTGGATGGGAAACCAAAAGCAAAAGTCATTTCTCATGTGAAGCAAGTTATTGCATTTTGATGAAAGATACGTCTTTGAAGAAGCATGCACTGATTATATGAAAACCTTTAGCATGCATACATTAAACGGAGAAAAATGAAAAGTCTGTCATCATTTATTCACCCTTCGCTTGTTCCAAAACTCTGCTTCTGCTAAACACAAAGAAGATATGTTGAAGAATAATAGCCAGACAGTTGAAAGTAGCCAATGACGTCCATAGTATTTTTTTGTTGATGTTGTTGTTGTTCATACTATGGAAGTCAATGGTTACCGTCAACTTTCTAATCTTGTTTTGTGTTCACAAAAAGAAAGACACTCATACGGGTTTGGAACAACTTGAGGGTGAGTAAATTATAACAGAATTTTCATATAAGAAAACTGCAGTTGAGGTCAAAAGTTTACATACACCTTGCATACAAAATGCATGTTATTTTTTATTTAGTACTGACCTGACTAAGATATTTCACATAAAAGACGTTGACATATAGTCCACGAGAGAAAATAATAGTTGAATTTATAAAAATGACCCCGTTCAAGAGTTTACATACACTTGATTCTTAATACTGTGTTGTTACCTGAATGATCCACAGCTGTTTTTTTTTTAGTGATAGTTGTTCATGAGTCCCTTGTTTGTCCTGAACAGGTCCCACAAATTCTTTGGTTTTCAGCATTTTTGTTCATTTTAACCCTTTCCAATAATGACTGTATGATTTTGAGATCCATCTTTTTACACTGAGGACAACTGAGAGACTCAAATGCAACTATAAGGTTCAACTATAAGGTTCAAATGCTCCCTGATGCTTCAGAAGGAAAAACGATGCATTAAGAGCCAGTGGGTGAAAACGTTTTGAATTTGATGATCAGGGTAAATTTAATTAATTAAATTAAAATTAATGTAACTTGTTTTGTCTTCTGGGAAACATGTAAGTATCTTCTGTAGCTTCTGAAAGGCAGTACTAAATGAAAAATGGAAAGTAAAAAAAGATATTTAGGCAAAATAAGAAAAATAGTACACATCTTCATTCTGTTCAAAAGTTTTCACCCCCGACTCTTAATGCATCGTGTATCCCTCTAGAACATCAGTGAGCATTTAAACCTTCTGTAATAGTTGCATATGAGTCCCTCAGTTGTCCTCAGTGTGAAAAGATGGATCTCAGAATCATACAGTCATTGTTGGAATGAGTTCAAATACACAAAAATGCTGAAAAACCAAAGAATTTGTGAGACCTGAAGGACTTTTCTGAAGAACTGTTCAGGACAAACAGTGAACAACTATCACTAAACAAAACAAAACAAAACAACAACAACAAAAAAACAGCTGTGAATCATTTAGGTAACAACACAAATATATGTAAACGTCTTTATGTGAAATGTCTTACTCAGGTCAGTACAAAATAAAAATTAACATGCATTTTGTATGATCCCTCTTATTTTTTGTAAAATAATTAACATTTTGCAGATTCTGCAAGTTGTATGTAAACTTTTGACCTCAACTGTATGTAACATTATGCATTATATTATTTAGTGATTTAATTTTCTTGTCTTAAAAGGCATTGTATGTATATAAAAACTACTGAATGATTTGACAGCCTTAGTTTTTATACAACTTTTGCATGACTTCTGCTTCAAGTCAAAGTGAAATGGCATTTTTCTGCTCTACTTGCACAGCTTGACAGAAAATTGACATTTCTGACAAAGGCTGATGTGAATCTGTGCAGGATGGAGGCACATCAATGCTGATTTGACCAGGAATCAGAGGAGTAATCATAAAAGCTGTAAGTACATTCTTGTATGCTTTCGAACAAGTCTTGTTGAGAATAATCAAGGAGAGTTGATGCTGCCCACCAGCTGCCGTCGCTGCATTATTCCAGCCTTTTCTTCCTCTAAACCAGCTACTTCACGCTCAGTCCATTTCCCTTCACCAGTATTGATTACATAAAGTCTCTCTGATTGCATAAAGACCCTTGAGAAGTCTTTCTGCCTGGTGCATGACCTGAAGACAGACATAGGAAAGTCTGATCCTGGTATCAGCTCTGGAACGGGATTGACTGTGAGATTCCCCTCCTGCCCTTTCACTGCTGTAGCCTTCAGTCATTATTATCTAGTGACTTTCAGAGTGGTGAACTTTTGGAGAAGGAATTACTGCAGCTAATTTTCAGCCTATTGAGTTTCATCCCACACACCCCGAATAGTCTTTTTTTGCTCCAGTAGGCTAGCTTTTTATTGAAACATGCTCTAGATAGTTTTGCTACTTTTTTAATTCACCTAATCTTACAAACACACATTTTTTTGCCTCACAAGATATTAACTGATTCTGGAGTTGTGTGGAATACTTGTGGATTATTGTGAAGTTTTTAATCAGGTGTTTGGACCCTCATTCTGACGGCACCCATTCACTGCAGAGGATCCATTGATGAGCAAGTCATGCAATGCTACATTTCTCCAAATCTGTTCTGATGAAGAAACCAATTCATCTGTATCTGGGATGGCCTCAGAGTGAGTACATATTTAGCAAATTGTCATTTTTGGGTGAACTATTCCTTTTAAAATGAACTAATGCAACAAAATATAAAAAACATTTTTTATCTCTAATGTATTTTATTATATTTAGTCTACTTAAATTTATAAATAGTGACAATTTTTAAACAATTAATTGCAATTGAAACCAGACAGTAGATTTTTAATTTCTGGCAATTTGATTTAGTTTTTTTTTTTTTTAATATTATTTTTTAATTACCATAAAGTAACACTTATTTATTTTTATTTAAATTAAATTAAATTTTATTTTTATTTTTTATGTTTTTGAGTTTTGTCCAATCTAAAATTTTAGTGTTTGTGTAAAATTTGTGGTTAAACATTTAAAAATTACATCTTCTTCTTTATTATATTTCATTATTAAATGTAAACTTAGAGGCTTTGTTCATGTAATTATTATTACTCCATATGTACTTTTATGCCTTCTTTGAGGGGGTCAAGCCAAATTATAAATTATATATAATATTCAGATATTAATTGTAAGACAAATTTTAATCAAACTAAATTGAGTAGTTTTAAAATGATGTACATAATTTTTATGAATTAAGTTTATCAAATAAAAATATGAACTTTTACTAAAAATTCATAGGATTTAAAAAATAAAATTTGGTAACTACTTTAGCATTGGCATTTAATAATTATTTTTAATGTTAGTACAATTAAAACTAATTATATAACGATAATATGAATAAAATAGTAATAACATAGTAATTAATATTTTAATTAATTATCAATGAAATATTAATATTAAATATTATTTTAATAAAATATTAATTTATATTTTAATTAATTATTAATAAAAAATGAATCTTAAATATTATATTAAATTAATGAAATATTAAAATTAATAAATATTAAAATATTAATACAAAACTTGTTTTATTTTTTATTTAAAAAAAAGTATGCCAGGATTATTTTATTTTATTTTATTTTTTCAGTGTGGGTCAGATGCCCTAAAACGGAGTAATGTCTCATCAGCAGAGAACAGACAGCACATTTAGTATTTAGTACTGACCTGAATAAGCTATTTCACATATAGTCCACAAGACAAAATAATAGTTGAATTTATAAAAATTAACCAGTTCAAAAGTGCCTTAAAATGGAGTAATGTCTCATCAGCAGAGGACAGACAGCACACAAGCATCTGCAATCTCTGTAACTCATAAATCTCAAATCATAGCAGATAATAATTATCGAGCGCTGCTGGCTCGTGACCTCTTCAAGTCATTGCCCATCAGAAACCGTTCAGTCTGTTCAATCAAAACTCAGGGAACATCAGTCCACAGAGAGACATACAGACCCCAAACATCAGGAGCTGATGAGGACATGGAAGCCTTTCCCACTTCAACAGTTTTGAAGGAAATCAATATGCAATTTTCTCTCTGAATCTGCACTGGATCCTGAAAAAAAAAAATCCATTTTCTATTCCTTCCACCTGAGCTTCTGAACAGCTGGGTCAACAGCTTTTCTTTCTCAGAAGATAGTTATTAAACTACTCAGACTGAAGACTCGCAATGACTTAGTTGCATTAATAAATCTACATGAATAGATATTTAGCAGGTGAGTGACAAGACTTAAAAATGAAAGAATGAAAGGCCTTAAAATAGATTTCACTAACTGTAAATGCAGCCTCAGTTCCCTTTAAATGAACTTTAAGGGTTCAGTTTGTTAATAATAATAATACATTTATTTTATATAATGCTATTCTCCGAACTCAAAAAGGTAATTTACAATATTACAACAAGTAAACATGACAGCAGGCAAATGTTAGGCAATGCTAACATTGGTTAATTACATTATATATATAATTAAAATGGAAAAATGTATCTAAAGCATTTACTGATGCACTAAATTTTCACCCAGAAATTGCTATTTTTCACAATTATTTAAAACGGCAAGTAACACTGTATTAAACATGAAGTTATGAAGTAGAAATGCTGAAGTTGTATTTTTTGTACAACATACTCTAATAATTTGTTGTTTTCTCAACTTTGAAAAATAATTTTTACAGTGTACTTTATTAAAATCAAAAGTTATTGTAAGTATAACATTATTGTGAAGTGTTGCACTTTAAATATTAATAAAACAGATTATTGCAATACATTTTTACAAGAAAATATCCTTATTTGGATATTTCACATTAAAAATGTTCCTGTGTCTTTATGTACATTTTACTAGCAATTTCTGAGTGATTTCTACAATTTATTTTATTAAAATATAATACCAGTCAAAAGTATTTAAACAGTATTTGCTCACCAAGCCTGCATTTATTTGATCCAAAGTAATATTTTTACTATTTAAAATAACTGTTTTCTATTTGAATATATTTTAAAATCTAATTTATTCCTCTGATTTCAAATCTGAATTTTTAGCATCATTACTCTAGTGAGATGATCCTTCAGAAATCGTTCTAATATTCTGATTTGCTGCTCAAACAAAACATTTATTATTATTATGTTGAAAACAGCTGAGTAGAATTTTTTCCAGGTTTCTTTGATGAATAGAAAGTTCAGAAGAACAGCATTTATCTGAAATAGAAATTATTTTTAGCATTATGAATATGAATATGCCTTTATCATCACTTTTGATCAATTTAAAGCATCCTTGCTAAATAAAAGTATTAATTTCTATTACCTCCAAGCTTTTGAATGAATTGTGTACTGTTTTAAATATTGACAATAATAATAATAATAATAATAAATATTTCTTAAACAGCAAATCAGCATATTAGAATGATTTCTTAAGGATCGTGTGACACTGAAGACTGGAGTAATGATGCTGAAAATGTAGCTTTGATCACAGGAATAAATTACATTTAAAAATATATTCAAATAGAAAACAGTTATTTTAAATAGTAAAAATATTTATAAATAAATAACTGTACTTTGGATCAAATAAATGCAGGCTTGGTGAACAGAAGAGACTTCTTTAAAAAACATGAAAAATCTTACTGTTCAAAATCTTTTGACTTATAGTGTCTGTGTGTGTTTACTGATTTATTTACGTATTTTAGTTTTCACAACGAAATCCGGTTCGATCAGGAGATGACCTTGATTTATTTATCTGTCCCATTGGTCATGCCTCACCTGCCATTAAGTGTGCAAAATTAATTTCTCATAACTAAGATAAACTGCAATAGTATTATTTCATAGTCAACTCTAGATGACCTATCAAAACTCTTTCCATTATTTATTTATTTTTTACGGCAGTGCGAGTCATTAGAAAACTCTGCACAGATTATTGTCATAACAACAAACTTCATTTGAATATTTTACAAATAAGGCCTGTGGAAGAAAGTGCATATCCAGCCCTGAGCTAATATAATATAAATGTTAATGAAGATTTGTGCAGTGAGCTGGGAGATGAGTATTTATAATGCTGCAAAACCACTTTAACTTTTGGATATGAAATTGGATATTGGATTCCTTCTTCCCTTTCCTTTTTTTTTTTGCAGGAGGATATAGTAACACAGCTGACTGTAAAATAAATTAGGCCAAGACTGAGTAATGAAAAAATGTGACTATTTGGCGAATTCCATATCAGTTTAAGCCGATATGAAATTTGAAACCTGTATAATTGTTTTCAGTCTTATTTGGGAATGGTAATGCGACTGGAATCCATCCAAATGCAAATGCTTTCCCTCATTCATAATGCATCCATGTATAAAATCATGATAATTGGATTCTGAAAAGCATTTTGTAAACAACAAATGTCATGCGATGTTGTTTTGATTTTGTTTGTGATATGAGAAATGGAGTCGTTGCATATAAAAATGTTTTTTTAAATTTGAGATTTGAAATATGCACAAGTCAGTATGACGACATAATGGTTATTTGGTCATTTTCTCCATTTATATTAATATAATTAATCGATCAAATTAGCTCTTTCTAAACAGCTTCTTTCATTTTAGTGGTAATTGTCTCATGAATATTGCTGAAATGAGATCGGGAAGAAGTTAATACAATGAACTGATTCCATGTGAAGTGGCCAGTGGCCCTAATTAACCCAGACATTTGGTTTTGATGTTGATAAATTGAGTGTGTTTGATTCGCCATCTGCTACAGCTGCACTCAGGTGCGTCCAAAACCATGACAGGTGCTGCGATTCCTCCCCCCACCAACCTCACATACACACAATACCATGCGCCAGCTTTCTGTCTGCTGTTAAGAATATTCTATAGGCTTAATGTTAGTCAAAAGTGGCATTTTAAGGCTGATAAATGATATTTTAATAAAAATTCTGGTATGAATGACTCACAACCACATGAATAGCCTTATTAAAACCAAAAAGTATTATTAATTTGTTCTTACAGGAATAGTTCACACAAAAAAAGAAAATTTGCTGAAAATGTACTCACCCTTAGGCCTTCCAATATGTAGATGTGTTTGTTTCTTCATCAACACAGATTTGGAGAAATGTAGCATTATATGACTTGCTCACTAATGGATCCACTGAAGAAACACATTTGATTTAGATTGGGAATTTAAATCACGTATTGCAAATCATTTGATTTTAGATCGGGACATTGTGTATTGCAAAATAAGTATTGCGAATCATTTAGAGTGGGTTCATGAATCATTTGATTTAAATCAGAACTTCAGAGCAAGTTTGTGAATCTGAAATGGCAGATTGCGAATCATTTGATTTAGAATGGTACTTCAGACTGGGTTCGTGAATAATTTGACTTAGATTGGAACTTCATGTATCTCAAATAATTTAGATCAGAAATTCAAATCGTGTATTGCAAATCATTTGACTTGAATCTGAACTTCAAAGCGGGTTTGTGAATCATTTCGTGAATTGAATCAGTGCTGATCTGAAATGATGCAAATCATTTCATTTAGGTATAGGGACGGCGAAGCAGGTTTGCGGAACATTTGATTTAGATCGGGACTTCGAAGCAGGTTTGTGAATCTTTTGACTTAGATCTGAACTTTGCGTATCATGAATGATTTGATTTAGATTGTGAATTTGGAGCGGGTTTACGAGTCATTTGATTAGATCGGGACTTCAAAGCAGGTTCACGGATCTTTTGATTTAGATCGGGACTTCGGAGCGGGTTTGCAAATCTTTTGATTAATTTCGGAACTTTGGAGCACGGATCACAAATCATTTGATTCAGACTGGAATTTTGCGTATTGCAAATCATTTGATTTAGATCGGGACTTTGAAGCAGGTTTGTAAATCTTTTGACTTAGATCTGAACTTTGCGTATCATGAATCATTTGATTAGATCGGGACTTCAAAGCAGGTACATGGATATTTTGATTTAGATCGGGACTTCGGAGCGGGTTTGCAAATCTTTTGATTCATATCGGAACTTTGGAGCACGGATCACAAATCATTTGATTTAGACTGGAGTTTTGCGTAGCGCAAATCATCTGATTTAGATCGGGAATTCAAATTGCGTATCGCAAATCATTTGATTTAGGTCGGGACTTTGAAGCGGGTTTGTGAATCTTTTGACTTCGATCTGAACTTCGGAGTGTGGTTCGTGAACAATTTGATTTAGATCGGAACTTCGGAGCGGGTTTGCAAATCTTTTGATCCATATCGGAAATTTGGAGCACGGATCATTTGATTTAGATTGGAAATTTGCGTAGCTCAAATCATCTGATTTAAATCGGGATTTCGAAGCAGGTTTGTGAATCATTTTGACTTTGATCTGAACTTTGTGTATTGCGAATCATTTGATTTAGATCGGGACTTCGGAGCGGGTTTGCAAATCTTTTAATTCATATTGGAACTTTGGAGCACAGATCACGAATCATTTGATTTACATTGGAATTTTGCGTAGTGCAAATCATCTGATTCAAATCGGGATTTTGAAGCAGGTTTATGAATCTTTTAACTTAGATCTGAACTTTGTGTATTGCGAATCATTTGATTTAGATCGGGACTTCGGAGCGGGTTTGCAAATCTTTTGATTCATATTGGAACTTTGGAGCACGGATCACAAATCATTTGATTTAGATTGGAGTTTTGCGTAGCGCAAATCATCTGATTTAGATCGGGAATTCAAATTGCGTATCCCAAATCATTTGATTTAGATCGGGATTTCGAAGCAGGTTTGTGAATCTTTTGACTTCGATCTGAACTTCGCCTATCGCAAATCATTTGATTTAGGTCGGGACTTTGAAGCGGGTTTGTGAATCTTTTGACTTAGATCTGAACTTCGGAGTGTGGTTCGTGAACAATTTGATTTAGATCGGAACTTCGGAGCGGGTTTGCAAATCTTTTGATCCATATCGGAAATTCGGTGCACGGATCATGAATCATTTGATTTAGATTGGAATTTTGCGTAGCTCAAATCATCTGATTTAAATCGGGATTTCGAAGCAGGTTTGTGAATCATTTTGACTTCGATCTGAACTTTGTGTATTGCGAATCATTTATTTAGATCGGGACTTCGGAGCGGGTTTGCAAATCATATTGGAACTTTGGAGCACAGATCACGAATCATTTGATTTACATTGGAATTTTGCGTAGCGCAAATCATCTGATTCAAATCGGGATGCAGGTTTGTGAATCTTTTGACTTAGATCTGAACTTCACATATCATGAATAATTTGTTTTAGATCGGGAATTCGGAGCGGGATCACAAATCATTTGATTAGATCGGGACTTCAAAGCAGGTTTGCAAATCCTTTGATTCATATCGGAACTTTGGAGTGTGGATTGCGAATCATTTGATTTAGATCAAAACTTCGGAGAGGGTTTGCAAATCCTTTGATTTAGATCGGGACTTCAGAGCGCATATCACAAATCATTTGATTTATCATTTGATGCGGAACTTTGCATAGCACAAATCATTTGATTAGATCGGAACATCAAAGCGGGTTCGCAAATCATTTGATCTACATCTGGAATTCGGATCTGATTCATAAGTCATTTAATTAGATCGGGAATTTGAAGCCGGTTCGCAGATCACTTGATTTAGGTTGGGACTTTGAAGCAGGTTCGTGAATCATTTGACTTAGATCGGAAATTTGGAGCGGGTTCACAAATCATTTCATTTAGATTGGGACTTCGAAGAGGGCTCACCACTACAGTCCATCAGTTAATGTCTTGTAAAGTGAAAAACATATTTGTAACAAATTCATCAGCATTTTTAACAATGGCTTCCAGCTAAAATATCTAGTCCTCCAGCCATAATATTGCTTTCACCAGTAAAAAAAGAAATCATCTTTTCTGAATCAGGAGTAAAACAGACTTTCATTCTGATGGCACCTATTCACTGTAGAGGAACTTTTGGATGAGCAAGTGATGTAATGCTGAATTTCTTCAAATCATTTCTGATCAAGAAATAAACTTTTCTACATCTTGGATGTAAATTAAAATTTTTAGTTCAACTATTCCTTTAAAGCCAATGTATTTTAGGCTGAAATTGAAATGTTGCATTTGGTTCTGCTCCACAATAAATATAGAAAAAAACATTTTTATTTTTTGCAATTTTTATATAGTGATTGTAATGGCAGTCTTTTCCTAAACCACAAAGCCTATAGCCAGACAACAAATGAAACAACTGAAAAAACATTAAAATAATCAACATGCCAATCATAAAAATATCTTTACAAATAGTTTACATTTCTATACAATATGAAGTAATTCAGTTATATTACTAGGTCTCTGAGCTGAGCTGTTATGAGACCAGAGACCTAAACCGTATAGAATAGTTTTCCTCTCAAACATGACATGGTGATTTCAAAACATAGAAAAGAATGATCAAATTTTTCAAATGGAGCCATTTCCCATCAATCTTTTTCTCTTTTTTTTTAAAGCTATACACATCTTCCACATTCTCATTTCCACATTCTCATTTAAACAAATCATGTACAGTAGCAGAATGAAAATGTCAGCCGAACAAATATGAATATTCTGAAGCTTTTTCTGTAAATCTGCCATACAAAAATAGAGTTCATTATGACACACTCCATACTGAATGACATCATAGAGAACAGAAACAGTGGCTACTACATGTGGCTCTGAAATACACACAGCTATGCATGAGAAAAACTAAATACAGTGACAATGTACGTACAATATCATCTTTACAGTATCGTTACAAATTATGACACATTAAGACAATTCATTTTTTAGAGTTACAGTGGTCTGACAATATTCCAGTCATCCTGAAGTGTCTATAAGGGGTCTGATGAAACTGATGTGGCAGTACTGAGCTAAAATGCTTGACTAGTTATTTTACTTGGTCTGGTAATCAAAAAATCTAAAATTAATCCATGGCATACACAAACTTTCAGAAAAACAGGGATGTAGATGCAAGAAATCAAAAACAAGCATGCACGAAAAAAGTTTTAGCTTCTAATGAAATGCATTGTCAGACCTTATATTTTAAAATCTTTAAAATTCTTAAATTCGTTAAATAAATTCTCTATTAATACTGAAGGTTTCAAAAATGCCATGTTACATTTTCTGACATTTAAGGCTCATCCACACACAGACTGTAAAAACCTTTCATCTTTGCTCAAGGAAAATGATCTTTGAGGGAAAAAGCTAACTTTAGTGTTTGCATGATGTGAACTTATTTGAACAAAATTAAATGTGAACGTATTTGCCTTTTACAGGAGATACGCAAATCATATATGATTGAATATGCCAGACGCTATTAATGAAAAACAGCAGTAGTGACTAGCAGATGCGAAACTTGTCAAAATATTGGCTCTGCGTCTAATCAGCCAATTGACAGCCTTCAAGGCCTCTTTGAGGAGAGATGTCCGTCTTCACAGAGTTTCATGTCTTCTGTTCAATGCAGAGTTGATTTCTTCTCTGGATGTAGAACTGTTAAAAACAGGACTTTATTGTACTTATTGCATTTTGTGATCAATATAATTCATTCAGTCGGCATGAAAATGATTCAGTGAATAAATGCATTTATGAAAGTAAAAAAATATATGTTGTATAAAAGCATTGAAATATATCTATGAAATAAAGTACAGAGGACAAAACAACTTACCTTCAGTTGTCAATATCAGACACGTGATTCTCCATCTGAAATACAAATATAAAAGAAAATTAGTTTAGGAATACAGAAGAGCTCAGCAAAACCTGATTTCTCAAATCAGAAATGCACTTTTATAGACGCAAGCATATATGCCCCATCATTTTAAGGTAAGTGTGTTCAAAAGTCTAAAAATCTGTGTAACTTTAAGGATCGCCACTACCGAACACTTTTTTTCTTAATTAAACACTTTTTTTGGATTCCATAACATAATATGACATCCAGTTTTAGTATCTAAAATTGTCACTACTGAAACAGTCGCGACTAAAACATCTGGTGGCGTTTCGGTAGTCACATCTTTGTTTCGGTAGTGACAATTTTATGGAATAACACCCAAAAAACAATCATGATGTAACATTTGGTGAAGTTTCAATAGTGACATCTTTGGTTTTTTTTTTTTGGTGTTATTCCATAAAATTGTCACTACCGAAACAATATCAACCGAAACATATGGTGAAGTTTTGGAAGTCACATCTTTGTTTTTTGGGTGTTATTCCATAAAATTGTCACTACTAAAACAGTCAAGACTGAAACATTTGGTGAAGTTTCAGTAATGACATCTTTTTTGGGGGGTGTTATTCCATAAAAAAATGGTCACTACTGAAACAGTCAAGACTGAAACATTTGGTGAAGTTTCAGTAATGACATCTTTTTTGGGGGGTGTTATTCCATAAAAAAATGGTCACTACTGAAACAGTCAAGACTGAAACATTTGGTGAAGTTTCGGTAATGACATCTTTTTTTGGGGGGTGTTATTCCATAAAAAAATGGTCACTACTGAAACAGTTACGACTGAAACATTTGGTGAAGTTTTAATAGTGACGACATTGTTTTTTTTTTTTTTTTTTTGTGGTGTTATTCCATAAAATTGTCACTACCGAAACAGTTACGACTGAAACATTTGGTGAAGTTTCGGTAGTGACATCTTTGGTGAAGTTTCAGTAGTAAGTTTTTTGGGTGTTATTCCATAAAATTGTCACTACCGAAACAGTTACGACTGAAACATTTGGTGAAGTTTCGGTAGTGACATCTTTGGTGAAGTTTCAGTAGTAAGTTTTTTGGGTGTTATTCCATAAAAAATGGTCACTACAGTTGCAACCGAACATTTGGTGAAGTTTTGGTAGTGACATCTTAGTTTTTTGGGTGTTATTCCATAAAATTGTCACTACGAAAACAGTCAAGACTGAAACATTTGGTGAAGTTTCGGTAGTGACATCAGTGGTTTTTGGGTGTTATTCTGTTAAATTGTCACTACCGAAACGGTCACGACCAAAACATTTGGTGAAGTTTCGGTAGTGACATCTTTGGTGATGTTTCAATAGTAAGTTTTTTGGGTGTTATTCCATAAAAAATGGTCACTACAGTTGCAACCGAACATTTGGTGAAGTTTTGATAGTGACATCTTAGTTTTTTGGGTGTTATTCCATAAAATTGTCACTACGAAAACAGTCAAGACTGAAACATTTGGTGAAGTTTTGGTAGTGACATCTTTGGTGAAGTTTTGATAGTGACATCAGTGGTTTTTGGGTGTTATTCTGTTAAATTGTCACTACCGAAACAGTTATGACTGAAACATTTGGTGAAGTTTCGGTAGTGACATCTTTGGTGATGTTTCAGTAATACGTTTTTTGGGTGTTATTGCATAAAAAATGGTCACTACAGTTGCAACTGAACATTTGGTGAAGTTTTGGTAGTGACATCTTAGTTTTTTGAGTGTTATTCCATAAAATTGTCACTACGAAAACAGTCAAGACTGAAACATTTGGTGAAGTTTCGGTAGTGACATCTTTGGTGAAGTTTTGATAGTGACATCAGTGGTTTTTGGGTGTTATTCTGTTAAATTGTCACTACCGAAACGGTCACGACCAAAACATTTGGTGAAGTTTCGGTAGTGACATCTTTGGTGATGTTTCAGTAGTGAGTTTTTTGGGTGTTATTCCATAAAAAATGGTCACTACTGAAACAGTTGCGACCGAAACATTTGGTGAAGTTTTGGTAGTGACATCTTAGTTTTTTGGGTGTTATAAAATTGTCACTACTAAAACAGTCAAGACTGAAACATTTGGTGAAGTTTCAGTAGTGACATCTTTGGTGAAGTTTTGATAGTGACATCAGAGGTTTTTGGGTGTTATTCTGTTAAATTGTCACTACCGAAATAGTTATGACTGAAACATTTGGTGAAGTTTCGGTAGTGACATCTTTTTTTTTATTCCATAAAAAAATGGTCACTACTGAAACAGTTGCGACTGAAACATTTGGTGAAGTTTTAATAGTGATGACATTGTTTTTTTTTTTTGTGGTGTTATTCCATAAAATTGTCACTACCGAAACAGTTACGACTGAAACATTTGGTGAAGTTTCGGTAGTGACATCTTTTTTTGGGGGGGTGTTATTCCATAAAAATGGTCACTACTGAAACAGTTGCGACTGAAACATTTGGTGAAGTTTTAATAGTGACGACATTATTATTTTTTATTTATTTTTTTTTTTAGGTATTATTCCATAAAATTGTCACTACCGAACATCTTTGGTGAAGTTTCAGTAGTGAGGTTTTTGGGTGTTATTCCATAAAAAATGGTCACTACTAAAACAGTTACAACCGGTTTAATGCATATTCAAACTAATAAATCCCTAAATTTGAAATCAGTACGATCAACTTTTACGAAGAAAAATTTGATTCAAATTACAAGAAATTTCATAAATCACTTGAAATAGTTAAAAATGTAATTGTTATTGATGTATCTTTAAAAACTTTTAAATAAATTTAGCATGAAGGTGAATGTATAAAAATATATTAAATAAACTGTTAGCACTAACTATTCCTCCACAAGTGATATCTCTGTAAAAGGACTCATTTTTAGACCTATTTAAGACCTATTTAATTATGGCTTTTCAGTGTAGAGAATGATCATTTTATAATTTTATTACAAAAAATCCCCATCTAATAGAGGCACAGTACTTTGCTTGGTATTGGATCAAAAAGAAATAAGGTGTCTATTTAATCTAAGCGTTTTGTGCGCATAGTGCCTCAGGTGGTCCATGAAAACTATATCTGACTCATTCACATCACATCTAAAAGCCCATACTTTCTCAGACGGGCAGATGAACATTAACAAAAGCTGCATAGTATCAGAAAAGCAGATGTGTTCTAATAGCCCAGCCATTCATCTACTAAAAAAAGAGCAGCTCAGGATCTCAAAAGACCTTGAGATTTACTTGCTCAATACTCACATTCGTCATAGTACATAATCAATCCTGTGACCTCAAGTTCCCTTTTGTAGAGTCCAAAATCAGTCCTCTCAAAGATTCTTTTAAAAAGTCTAGCCAATTTTTATCAGTTTTGTTTGGGTATCTACTAAACCCAGCTGTGTTGGAGGTCACGCTCTGACCTGAAATGTCTGTAACACTGTTGGGAATCTTTCCAGCGGGATTTCGCCTCAACATTTCCCTCCAGTTCAACAAACGCAGGAGCTCATTAAAATACAGTCAGCCTGTCTCCTCAGTGGGGAAGCACATCCTAAATCTTAATTTGACTTTGCTGTTGGTCGCAGTGCTGCCGGACCCCGGTGTCTCCAGAGGTTCTGACTCGGTTTTAATTACAGAGCGTGACAGGTGAGGGTTAAGAGAGCAGGAAGCAGCCCAGCGGAACCCTGTCAGCTTCTGCTCTACCAGCCCTGCGTCTCTCGTGTTCGCAACCATGAATAAATCTGCAGAATTAGCTTCAACAGGGCTTTTCAGAGCCATTGCTGGCAGTAAAGGCCCGCGGGGGGCCAGCGTACCAGATCAGTGCTGCCTTCCTCGTCGTAGTCATCCTCGCCACCATCCGTCATTTCTCCCGCCTCCGCGTCCAGCTGTCCTTCTCCTCCTTCCTCTCCGGAGTTGTCTGCCGTCTCTGATATCGACCCCTCGTGCAAAGAGTCACAGTTGTCCTCATATTTCCTATGAGGCTCTGAAAAAACAGAGATTTGTGACTATTATGCTTTATATCACAAATATCAGCCATTACCCTAGAGAAAAATAAATATACTAAACTGTATTTGAAATACATTTATTTCATGTAAAGTACACTACAAATACTTTTGCATATTTATGTACTTATTAAAAAAAAACCTTGCAATTGTACTTTTTGTATACTAAACTGGTATATACAGTATATATACAGTATAATATATAATACAGCTAACTAACAATAAAACAATAAAAACACGATAACATAAAAACATGATTTTTCAAAAACTGAGTTATCCGTTTTTGCAAATAAATTCTTTATATACTGAAGTATATTTGATGTGCTAAAGAGGAACTATCACTAGTATACTTTAGGTACACTTTAAATATCTTGCATTTAAAGAGATATTATTCAAAGTTCATACAAACCTCATAAATAGTGACATTAAAATACATTTTAGGCTTAATATTAAGAAATGTGCTTTGTTCAAAAGTAGTACTCCAAATAAAATTTTACTATAATTTTTTTATTAGTCAGTCTCAAGTGATATGTCAGTAAATATGTTAATAGATTTTAACGATACTTGGTATGAAATAAATGTATTTATTTAAAACACTTTACTTTTTTACTAGGGTACTTATTTGCATAAGTGCAAAATTAAAAAAAATTTCATTAAAAAATGTTTGAAATTTGTCAGTATAAACCCGTTACACTTACTTTTTTTTAAGGAATATGAAAGAAGTTTGAAATTAAAATTTCATGTTTAATTCTTGCTGTTTCTGTTTGTGAAATTTACTAGCAATTTCTGATTGAGTATTGATTGTACATTTTTTTTTTTGCTGATTAAGATTAAATCATAATTTATAATCTATAATCAATGATCTTTATAATAGAATAGCAGACAATTTACAAAAAAATGACAGAAAATCAGTTTTTTAAATGTCTCACTGTTACAATATTTAAATGCTTAGTTTTATGATAAAAACTCTATAGTTTGACATGTAGTATGGTTTTCAAAAAATGTCAAAATCATTTAGGAATTTACGATTTTCTAAAATTCATGATTTTTAGTCCTGTCAGTGTTTATCTTTAAATATTACTAATAATATAAAAATTGTTTACTTTATGAAAATAAGCAAAGATTTCACAGCCAAAAAAAAATAAAATAAAATAAATAAATACAAAAAAAATTTAATAAAAAAAAAAAAACAAAAAAAAAAAAAACATATGAACTCTGACCTGACAGTGGATGTTTTTACAATTTTACTAAAAGGTATTTTATTTGCTAAAAAAAAAAAAAAAAAATCTAAACTAGTTTCAAATGTAGTATGGTATTACTAAAAATATAAAAATTGTTTACTTTATGACAAATAAGCTAAAATTTCACTGCCAAAAATAATTAAATTAAATAATTGATTAATTAAACAAATAAACCCCAACCTGATTTAAAAAAAAAAAAAATTGAAACTATCAATCTAATGACAAAAAGCATTTAGTAGATTGTGTTTTTCTGCAAAATTTTGATCAGGCTGATCATTTAAAGGCCATATCAATTTGCTTTAAAAAAACATGACACAGTATGTTTTATAGGGTTAAGATCAAAGTACATGTACCAAGTACACCAAACGGTAGAAAAGAAAGAAAAATGTTTTTTAAATGTTATTTGTTTTTATTTTCAAACGAGTTTGGATTGTCATGAGGGAGAGCAAATGATGACAGAATTGCAATTTTCTTTTTCTTGTATTTTCTGGACCAAGCACAAACAATAGACCTTAAAGGCTGTATCAGCGATTTCTAGCCTAAAACATAAGTGTCAATTTCAGCTTACCTTTCTTCAGGATCCGCTCGCTGACTGCCCCATAAATTGTCTGTGAAAAAACCGCGTCTCTCTGGTCAGCCTAGGGTCCGAGATATGCCAAAAAAACAATCGGTACTACCAACCTTTCCACACAAAAACAAACAGTGTTCCAACCAATCAGCGTCAGGGATTTGGTGTTGTGGACGTTCGCTCCGCCTCCCTCACATCCCTGCACCAGTAGGAAAGTCCACAACACCAAACCCCTGACGCTGATTGGTTGGAACACTGTTTGGTTATCTGTGGTGTGTTGATAGCGCCGATTGTTTTTTTTGGCATATCTCGGACCCTAGGCTGACCAGAGAGACGCGGTTTTTTCACAGACAATTTATGGGGCAGGCAGCGAGCGGATCGTGATGAAAGGTAAGCTGAAATCGACACTTTATGTTTTAGGCTAGAAATCGCTGATACAACCTTTAAGTTTGACTTGTGAATGTGAGACTAGTGCTATGCCATTCCTCAGTGTGTCTCCTAGATGAAAACAGTGCTCTCATCTACAGCTGAACGTAGCGAAATGGGATTTGCTATAGTAAAACAGTGCAAGATTGCCTGTATAACAGTTCTGACAAATTGGCTGCTGTCTCCTCGCCTGTCACAGAGATGGATAGTGCATATACACTCCCAATATTTCTCTCTGCACAACCGATTTTATTCCTGCTCTCTTATATTTTCTGTTCGTCTCACCGCACTCAGATCTCTGCTGTTTCTCGATCTTCTCCAGGCGGCCCAGAAGAGAGTCGATCTTCATCTTGATCTGAGTCAGTTCACGTTTGATAGTCTGGAGTTGATCGGACTTCACTGCAAGAGAAGAAAATGCAATGAAAACACACGTGAGGCAAGATCTCAGAAGATGACAGCGCATCCATGCTTACATCCTTATATCAGGGGCCTCATTTATAAAACTTTCTTACGCACTGATTTGATCTTAGAGTGTTCGTACGATCAAATCCACGTCAAAGTACAGATTTATAAAAACCGTCTTTGACGTGGAAAAGTACTTATCTCCACGTCAGATTCCAGCTTGGCGTACGACCGTTTCCATGTGGTAATGCCTGGTATTGCAGATAGATCAGCCTCACTATAATTTGATTTCTTGCGCTCCTTTTTACTTGCCATTGTCACAGAGTTTTTGCTTTAGGAATGAGCTCATTTTATATGTTAATTAATTAAGCAGGGGCGTTTCGACGGCGGAACATTCAGCTGCACACAATTCCACGATCATTTGTGATTTATAACCGAATGACTGGCGTACGCATGGATTTCGTGTGTACGTTCGTTTCTCTGAATCGCTCTTACGATCAAATCAGAAAAGTTCTTAGATAAAATCAAGGATGGTTTCTACGCAAGTCTTTATAAATGAGGCCCCAGCACAGATAATTCATATCTGAAGACTCGTTCAGGGCTGCTGGTTCTAAACTAATAGTTCAAAGAATTCCCTGTCCTGCTGTTTTTAATTTAGCTTTATTCCTAATCTCATTCAGACATGCTGGTTGATATCAGCCACTGCAAGTAAGACCGTGTTTCTCCACGTGTTTTCATGGAAACGGCTTTTATCAGTCAATAAAACTTAACAAGACCTGTTTTCAGTGTGATGGAAATTGGAAATACAAACGATCAAGTCTGAAACAGTTTTTCTCGACTCTGGAATGTAATATTAGATTCCTTGGATTATATTACCCTTGAATTCATGAGACGTTTGACTACTGGTCACCCTGAAAGACTTTCCCTGCAAAGAATCCATATCACATGGGATGAAAAGTCTCTGCTCAATGCCTGCTAGCTTAATTCATGCTGTTAATTTCTGTGAATATTCAGTGCTTTAAATATGTCCACTGCTTTTTTTGAATCTGACAGCTGTCAGATTAATCTCCCTCAGATGACTACACCATTGAACGCACACTGAATCCAATAAACACTTAAAATCAGTAGGCCTATCTGGGCAGAGCAGAATGACCTGTAAACAAAAACCCAAATAGGCAAAAAAAAAAAAAAAAAAAAAAAGGGGGTGGCAAACAGTCTCCAACACTGGATCAGTTTAAAAATGTCGAAATGGTTCCTTTCAAAATGACCAAATCAGCCCAAATTTCACCCTCTGTAGATCTGCTTGTATGAATCTTTCTGCGGTTCCATCATTATGCTAGTAGGAGGTGGATGTGAGTCAAGAAATCATTCATTCGAATGATTCACTCATTATTTCATAAACCAAAAAAAAAACATTTTATTAAAACATGTTGAATTATTCATTAACTAAACAACAAAAGTTATCATTTATTCAGGAACTAAACAAGTGACTGAATCATTCAGTCTTTTCAAAAACGTGTTTCATTCAAACGAAAAACCACTTTTTTTCATTCAAGCGATTTGTTTAAAAACTTTAATCAATTTGTGAAACAACATACAGTCAAACTGTCACTAAATGTTTTTTTGTTTTTGTTCAAAAGTACTAATTCCTGCAGGAAATAACAAGTGACTGTCTATACTTTTTTCTGAATGAGTCGTTGAATTAATAATTTTTTTAATTCAAGAGATTAATTGTATTATTTTATTAATTTAAGAGATCAAAACTCAGTTGAATGTTTTAATTATTAAGCCTTTAAATCATTCAATTGATCTGTTCAAAAACATTGTTTCATTCACAAATGAAACAAATGAGTCACTGAATCATTCACTCAAGTGATTTGTTTAAAAATGTGAATTAATTTAAGAAATACCAGACTATTTTTATGCAAGAGATTCATTCAAAAATTCAAGTAACTGTTTTTGTGTTTAAGACTTTGAATCATTTAATTGATCTGTTAAAAAACATTGTTTCATTCACAAGCAAAACAACACTTTTTTTAATGAATCATTGAAATCATTTGTTTCACGTCAAGTTTTTTTTTTAAAGTATTTTTTAATCTTTAATTATTTAATGAATCAATGAATTATTAATTCAAGAGATTCATTCAAAAACTCAAGTGACTGTTTTCGTGTTTAAAGACTTTGAATCATTCAATCGATCTGTTCAAAAACAGTGTTTCATTCACAAGCAAAAAACATTTAAAAAAATGAATCATTGTATCATTCATTCAAGTGATTTGTTTAAAAACGCTAATTTGAGAAATACCAGACTATTTTTATTGTTTATTGAGTCATTGAATGATTCATTCAACCAGTTTGTTCAAAAGCAGTCATTCATGCAGAAACTAAACAAGTTGTTTTGTTATGAATGAGTTCTTAAATCTTTTATTTAATGAATCAATTCATTATTAATTCAAGAGATTCATTCAAAAATTCAAGTGACTGTTTTTGTGTTTAAAACTTTGAATCATTCAATTGATCTGTTCAAAAACATTGTTTCATTCACAAGCAAAACAGCACTTTTTTTAATGAATCATTGAAATCATTTGTTTCAAGTCAAGTGCTTTTTTTAAAGAAGTCCTTGAATCATTAATTTAATTAATCAATGAATTATTAATTCAAGAGATTCATTCAAAAACTCAAGTGACTGTTTTCGTGTTTAAAGACTTTGAATCATTCAATCGATCTGTTCAAAAACAATGTTTCATTCACAAGCAAAAAACATTTTTTTTTAAAAATGAATCATTGTATCATTCATTCAAGTGATTTGTTTAAAAACGGTAATTAATTTGAGAAATACCAGACTATTTTTATTGTTTATTGAGTCACTGAATGATTCATTCAACCAGTTTGTTCAAAAGCAGTCATTCATGCAGAAACTAAACAAGTTGTTTTGTTATGAATGAGTTCTTAAATCTTTTATTTAATGAATCAATTCATTATTAATTCAAGAGATCCATTCAAAAATTCAAGTGACTGTTTTTGTGCTTAAAACTTTGAATCATTAAATTGATCTGTTCAAAAACATTTTTTCATTCACAAGCAAAACAACACTTGTTTTTTTTGAATGAATCATTGAAATCAGTGTTTTTGAATGGATCAAATACCAGGCTATCTTAATTAGAGAGTCATTGAAAGGTTCATTCAACAAAGTTTGTTCAAAAATACTAGTTTATATAAGACCAAAACCAGTGGTCCTTGAATCATTCATATAATAGATCTGTTTGAATTCCTTGATTTATTCATAAACAAAACAAGTAATAATTTACATTCATTTCTTAAATATATTGCTTTAACCAATCTGCTTAAATAAATGTATTCATTCATGAACAAAACAAAAGACTGTCTTATGAGTTAGTCATGGAAACATTCATTCAACTGAATTTGTTTGAATAAAACTCTTTCAGGGGCGCAACAAGTAACCATCTTTATGAAAGAGTTACTTAATAATTCACAAAGCAATGAATCATTCAGGAACTATTTTCATTGACAGAGGCAAAAACTAACCTTGTTTCTAAAATCTACTGCTTTAAAGGTTGTATCAGCGATTTCAAGCCTGAAACATATAGTGTCAAATTCAGCTGACCTTTCTTCACGATCCACTCGCTGCCTGCCCCATAAATTGGCTGTAAAAAAAAAACACCTCTCTGTGGTCAGCCTAGGGTCCGAGATATGCCAAAAAAACAATGGTGTTACCAACCATTCCACAGAAAAACAAACAGTGTTCCAACCAATCAGCGTCAGGGGTTTGGTGTTGTGGACTTTCGCTCTGCCTCCCTCACATCCCTGCACCAGTACAAAAGTCCACAACACCAACCCCCTGACGGTGATTGGTTGGAACACTGTTTGTTTTTCTGTGGAATGGTTGGTAGCACCATTGTTTTTTTGGCATATCTCGGACCCTAGGCTGACCACAGAGACGCGTTTTTTTTTTTACAGCCAATTTATGGGGCAGGCAGCGAGCGGATCGTGAAGAAAGGTCAGCTGAATTTGACACTTTATGTTTCAGCCTAGAATCGCTGATACAACCTTTAATATACTGAACGACACTAGAAAACAAAATTAAGAAAATGCAGTGTGGGCTGAAATGTACCTTCAGCGGCACCTCTTGACACTGAAAATACCTGCTTCTTCATGATAATTGGAGCATATATTGGATACATATAAAGGCTGTATTTCCCAGTATTTTTTTTGAGCCGCTCCTCTCCTTGAGAAAGCTGAAGCTTGTCGTTTTGCTGTCACCGCCTTCAGCCCCGATAACACAGCGTGACCCAGCACTGCTGTCACACCGCTGCCAGCTTTTCCACTACCTCACAAAATGGTGTCACCTGCCATCACCCGCCTGAGGCAGAAAGCTCTGCGTGTGTAGGTGTTTAGTTGACGGAGCATCATATCTACTGAAATTCAATGAACGTGTCTGTGCGCAACCATTCAAATTGCTCCAAAGCTCCAAACACAACACATGTCCAAAAATTGCCTTCAAGCTTTGCAAACGTAAACTCTGAAGGAGTTTTAATCTGGGCAACCTACGAAACACTAGCTGAGCGTCAGTTTGTTTTTGACAGATGACAACGGCTGGTAAAACTTTCTATTTTATCACTTGTTTCAAGCTGTTTGCTTGTGAATCTTTTGGAGGATGTGCGATACACGGTACATAAAAAGCAGTGGATTATGACGCACAACGTGTTGTTTTCCACGATCAGGATTCTAGATTAAAATGTAATGGAAAGTCTAGCGGAGACTGGCGCTAGCTGTCACAAGCTCTATATCTCAGTAACATTTTTATAGTAATTATACAAAGTTTTGTGAATTCTGTCCTTTAAAATAAATTTGAATACCATAATATTACATTTTATTTATTTTTTATTACATTTTTTGAAAGAAATACATTTATTCAGCAAGGATGCATTCAATTGGTCTAAAGTGACAGTAAAGATGTTAATAATGTTATAATTAACATGTTACATTAGATTTCAAGACTTAAAATAAATGTTCTTTTAACTTCTCTTCGACGTTTTATTCATCAAGAAATTCTGAAGAAAAAAAACACGGTTTTCACAGAAACATTAAGCTGTACAACAATTTTCAACACTGATAATAATAAGACATGTTTCTTGAAAGGCAAATCACTATATTAGAATGATTTCTGAAGAATCGTGTGACACTAAAGATGAGTAATGATGTTGAAAATTCAGCTGTGCATCACAGGAACACATTAAAATTTACAATATATTAAAATAAAAGACTGATGTTTTAAATAGCAATAATATTTCACAATTTTAAGGCTGGGCTTTGACACATTTTACGATTCAGTTATATTTTGATTCACAAGCTTGCAGTTTGATTAATTTCAGAATTGATTTAATTCGATATAAATTATTTTGGATATATCACGTACAGTACATAGCAAATTTTCTCAAGGAAAACCTATATTTACTATATTTCCGCTACGAAACATTTTTTTTTTTTTGGAATATATGCTAAACATATTAATGTTCATCATAAAAACTTGATAGATTTATTCAAACAAATTAAATATTGATGAATAATAAAAAACTATAATGAATATGCTATATAGTACATATATTTAGCAAAATGCTCCATTCTAGAGTTCATTTTACTAGTTGACTAATGTGTTTATGGTCATCGAACATGTATTTTTCTGAGGTAAATGTGACTTTTTGTTGACAAGCTGTTATATTGACATCTTTCCACGGTTGAAACACTGAATAAGCAAATAGATGAGACAGAATACGGATTTCAATAAGTTGTATGCTTTCTTTCATACCTTCAGATGTTTATTCATGTTTATTTCATGCTGAAACTAGTTAAAGCAGAGGAGACATGTATAATGTTACATATGATATTCATATTTAAAATAAATGTTCTTTTTAACTTTCTGTTTTACTTTATATTTATCAAAGAATTCAGGAAAAATCTTTTTCACAGAAATATTAAGCTGCACAACAATTTTCAACACTGATAATAATACGAAATGTTTCGTAAAGAGCAAATCAGTATATTAGAATGATTTCTGAAGGATCATGTGACACTAAAGACAAGTAATGATGCTGAAAATTCAGCTTTGGTCACAGGAATAAATTACATTTTAAAATGTATTAAAATAGAAGACTGATATTTTAAATGGCAGTAATATTTCATAATTTTAGGGCTGGGCTTTGACATAAATTTTACAATTCAATTATCATTTGATTCACAAGCTTGCAATTTGATTAGATGGATATATCATGTATAGTACTCAACTATCAACAATAAAGTTTTAATAATAATAAAGTTACAATACTAACTTTACCATTACATTATTAGCCTATATTTCTGCTCCAATTTGTTTTTTTGAAATATAAATATTTAAATTTGTCATAAAAACTTAATATTGAAAAATAGTAAAAAAAAAAAAAAAATTACAATGAATAAGTTACATGGTGCATATATTTATCAAAATGCTTCTCTCTAGAGTTTCTCTCATTTTACTAGCTGACTAATGGTCACCGAAAATGTTTTTTCTGAGGTAAATCTGACGTTTTTTGTTTACAAGCTGTTATATTGACATCTTTCCGCAGTTGAAACACTGATTAAGCGATTAAATGAGACAGGATACGGATTTCGGCAGGTTGAATGCTTTCTTTTAACATACCTTCGGATGTTTATTCATGTTTATTTTGTGCCAAACTGGTTAAAGCAGAGGAGACGATCAGTTTCCACATTAAACAGCGCTAAAACGGTATTTATTGTTTGAATACTGTAATAAAATGGACCGAATTTGAAATCGGAGAATTTGTTTCATATAAAAAGTAACAAAGCACCAAGCTTATTTTGATTTAATGGATGGGAGGTGTGCTACAAGGTTCCATTTATTATCTGAAAACAGACTAATCGATTCTTGAGATCTAAGAATCAATGTTGTTTCATAAAAATGAGAATTGATTAAAATCAAGAAATCAATATATATTTATTTAAGCCCTACATAATATTACTGTTTTTACTGTATTTTTGCTTAAATAAATGCAGTCTTGGTGACCATAACAGACTTTTAAAATTGATTCCAATACCATAATGTCATATTTTATATATTTATTTATTTTTTTAAATGAAATACATACTTTTATTCAGCAAGGATGCATTAAATTGACCTAAAGTCACAGTAAAGACGTATAATGTTACGTGAGATTTCGAGACTAAAAATAAATGTTCTTTTTTAACTTTCTATTTTACTTTATATTTATACAAAAAAATATAAAGAACAATTTATCCTCTAAAAAATAAATTATCATGAAATATTAAGCTGGCACAACAAATTTCAACACTGATAATAAGAAATGCTTCTTAAAGAGCAAATTTGCATATTCTGAACAAAGTTTTGATAATAATAAAGTGACAATACTAGACTAGGCTAGGCTAGACTAATCGATTCCTGGGATTTAAGAAACAATATTGTTTCATATATATTTTTCCAAGCCCTACACAATATTACTGTTTTAACTGTATTTTTGATCAAATAAATTCAGTTTAAAATGGTGAGTTTAAAAGACTTTGAAAACATTTTAAAAAAATTGTACCCTGAAAAATATTCAGTGTACTTGTTTTTTCATTATTCTGAGATTACCTTTTTGCCAGCAGTTTATTTTAAATGATGTGACAAATTAAAAAGTCCAAATATTCCATGCAGGCTCACTGTATTAATATGAGGCTACAAAAGCTTCATGCATAATAGAATTAGCAAAATCCTGTTTAAAATATTGAGATGGAATACAGCACGTGACAGCGCAAGTCAAATTCCCAAAATTATTACACAGACAAAGGCAAATAAAACAGTTTTTGCTATTCATGTCACTCTAGTTTGTGGCTGACCTCTATTTGGGACACAAATTGCAGTCGCCGTGTTTTCAGATCTCCTCTACTACATAGCAATCACTGTGTTTCTGGTGGCAATGAAAAACATCACCTTTCTGATCGTAAACTGCATTTTCATCAGCAAAACATGAAGTAGTTTCAAAGTAAACTTTACGAACCAAATTAAATGCTATATTGGTGTGGTATAAAGCTCCAGCTTGTGCTGTGAAGAGAAGGGAGAACTCCAGTGAAATGCAGATTAAGGTAAACAGTGCCACTTTTGTGTACATGCCATGGATATTTTTGCTGGTGAATTGCACTGATATAAGAAAAGCCCCCGGAGAGGCCACAGCACTACAGCTAAGAGCATTAGTGTCATGCACCACGGCTAATCTCGACTTCTGAGCTCCGCGCTCGGAGGAGACGGCGGGACGCTGACAGATGCTGTGAAAGCTGCTACTTGTGGGTTAGAGATAAAATCTGAATTAGTGTTATGAATTCTAATTTACAAACACAGCCGCATGACGTTCTGTCTTGCCGCTTGGCTCGGGTCCCAGTCGGAATTAAAGGAGCATTTTAGACGGCCGTGAGTCTCAGAATGCTCTGTGGTTACCAAAATCAATATGTTCTTGATTTTTTTCTCCCATGAAATATAAAAGTCTCTTTTTTACTCAGTGTAACCTGTAAGAGAGAGCTACTGACCGACATGTTTCGACTGTGCCAGACAATAAACCAGTTGGCAGGGAGGAATAAAGCTCATGGACTTCATACAGTGTGCCAAAGACTGTGCCAAAGCCAGAGTTCTAAAACATTCACTGTATTTAGGGTTGCATCGATCCGATACTCTGGATCGGTATCGACGCCGATCCAAGCTTTTTGAATGGATCGGATATCGGTGATGCGTGACCGATCCAAATTCGATACCGTTACCAGAGTTTGATTAAATAAATATCAAAAAATAATAGTCTACTGTAAAAACTATAATAATTCATACAAGAACACAATTATTTTAAAACATTGCCTTAAAAATAAAATACATTTAAAATCCGTTGCGCTGCTTACACAACCACATGTGACGTGAGTGTGAGAGGCGAGTTCAGAGGGAACTTTTACATGCAAAGTCTACCTCAGCGCGGTAAACATGTCCCTGATTTGGAAATATTTTACTCTTGATAGAGCAGCTAGTAGCACTGTAGATTGTAATATTTGCAAGCATCACGCAAAAGAACACAAGGACTTCGCGAACCGAGTGACAGCTTTTAATACTTTCTTTGTAAATACTTTGTATATGAGATATTGTTTAATACAGCAGTTAAATAAATAAGAAATTATTATTAAATGACTTGCACTGTCTGACTATAACACTATTGCCTTATTTTGCTCTATTTCGTTGTCAAAAGTAATCTGAAACAAGTCACAACTGAGCCGCTGCGCATCTCCATTCAAACCCAGCGGTGTTTCGTTTATGAATGAACGTGCGTTTTTAAACGAATCTAGTGAAATGATTCAATTTCCCATTCAAACAGAGAGTCACTTGCTTTATTCCTGAATGAACCATCCGTTCGAACGAATCAAATGAATGAAATGATTCAGTAATTAAATCAGTGACTTGCCGCCATCTGCTGGTAGATCTGTTCAGTTATTTATATCTGTAATATTTCTGTTTTCAAAATGTTATTTTTAAAACATTAATCTTAATATGAATTTATGAATTTGATTGCACTCATGCATGTATCACTTAGTTTTTCCCCCTTTTTTATCCAACAATGTGCAAGCAGATTTGGTATTTCTTTCTTTACCTAAAACAAATAAATCTTAATGACAAAGTGAATTGTATACATTCTTTAGTTTTGAAGGTAAAATACCCCCACTGATATCGGCCTGGTATCGGTATCGGGCGATACTCAGAATTTTTGGTATCGGATCGGATCGGTTTTGAAAAAATGGTATCGTTGCATCCCTAACTGTATTATTAAGTTTTTTTGCAGGAAAAGTATAAAAACACAAGAATGTCATTGCATTACACACCAAAATACCAAGTCAAGTGGCATTTATGATTTTTTTTCCCCAAGTGGCATTTGCAATCTTCAGTCAAGTTGAATTTAGTTTTAATAAATTCATTACTATTAATATACAGTTGAAATCAAAAATTTACATACACCTTGTGGAATATGCAAAATGTTCATTATTTTACCAAAGTAAGAGGTATCATGCAAAATGCATGTTATTTTTTTTATTTAGTACTGACCTGAATACGATATTTCACATATAGTCCATGAGAGAAAATAATAGCTGAATTTATAAAAATGACCCCATTCAAAATATACATACACTTGATTCTTAATACTGTGTTGTTACCTGAATGAACCATGGCTGTTTCTTGTGTTTAGTGACAGTTGTTCATGAGTTCCTTGTTTGTCCTTAACAGTTAAACTGACACCAGTTCTTCAGAAAAATCCTTCAGGTCCCACAAAGTCTTTGGTTTTTCAGCATTTTTGTGTATTTGAATGCTTTCCAACAATGACTGTATGGTTTTGAGTTTCATCTTTTCACACTGAGGACAACCAAGGGACTCATATGCAACTATTATGATATTACTATAGTGCTACTATTACTATAACGCTCGCTGATGCTTCAGAAGGAAAAACAATGCATTAAGAGCCCGGGGTGAAAACTTTTGGAATTTGAAGATCAGGGTAAAAATTTAACTTATTTTGTCTTCTGGGAAACATATGAGTATCTTCTGCAGCTTCTGAAGGGCAGTACTAAATGAAAAGAAAATATTATATTTAGGCAAAATAAGAAAAATGTACACATCTTCATTGTGTTCAAAAGTTTTCACCCCCCACTCATAATGCATCGTTTTTCCTTCTGGAGCATCCGTGAGCATTTACATCTTTTGTAACATTTGCGTACAAGTCCATCATTGGTCCTCAGTGTGAAAAGACGGATCTCAAAATCATACAGTGATTGTTGAAAAGGGTTCAAATACACAAAAATGCTGAAAAATGAAAGAATTTGTGGGACCTGAAAGATTTTTCTAAAGAACAGTGGACAGTTTAACTGCATTTTCTATGATCCTTCTTATTTTGGTAAAATAATTAACATTTTGCAGATCAATTGTAATTTATATTATATCGAAATATTTTACATATAAATCTAATTAATATATACATGTATGTGTGTGTATTTATACATGTGACCCTGGACCACAAAACCAGTCATAATGTTAAATTTTACAAAACTGAGATGTATGCATAATATGAAAGTTCAATTAATAAGCTTTCTATTGATGTATGGTTTGTTAGGATCGGACAATATTTGGCCAAGATACATCTATTTGAAAATCTGGAATCTGAGGGTGCAAAAAAATCAAAATACTGAGAAAATCACCTTTAAAGTTGTCCAAATTAAGTTCTTAACAATGCATATTTCTAATCAAAAATTTTATTTTTAAATATTTATAGTAGGAATTTTACAAAAAATCTTCTTGGAACATGATCTTTACTTAATTTCCTAATGATTTTTGGCATAAAAGAAAAATCAATAATTTTAACCCATACAATGTATTTTTGGCTATTGCTACAAATATACCCCAGCGACTTAAGACTGGTTTTGTGGTCCAGGGTCACATATACATTATAAATATACACAGTACACACAAATAAACTTTTATTTTGAATCGATTAATCGTGACTAATTGTTTAATTATTATATTGAGTATTGTAGATTTGCAGTGAGTTAATTGTATTTTCTGTGCTTTTTAATGCACTTTAAGAAAACTGAATAGCTTGTTTTGGTATAGTAAGCTTGAAATAGTGTTTGTTTATAACTGCATGTACTCATATATTGGTTTCTGTGCTTTCAGACAGTCTGAGAGGAGAACAGGACAGAGTGTACTATTGTGAAGAGAGAAGAGCAACATGTCTGCGAGAAATCGACCCGTCATATATTTGCACTACAATAATAAACACAGAGAAAGTACTGAATAATTTCTTCAAAAAAGATATAAATGCAATGATGTGTTTACTAAATAAAATAATTAAAGAAATTGCAGTTAAAGGGATAGTTCAGACAAAAATGAAAATTCAGTCATTAATTACTCACCCTCATGTCGTTCCAAAGCTAAGGGAACTTTGTTCATCTTCAGAACACAATTTAAGATATTTTTAATAAAACTATCTTGAACCACTGATGTCACATGGACCATTTTAACAATGTCCTTACTACATTTCTGTGCCTTGACCATGCTAAGACCCTTGCTGTCTATGAAGGGTCACAAAGCTTAAAAATATCTTAAGGTCTTAATGGTTTGGAATGACATGAGGGTGAGTAATTAATTACAGAATTTTCATTTTCGGGTGAACTAAACCTTCAAAAATGTTATTCAATAGACAGCGAGCTATTTTGTGAACTTATTTTGAATTTGAAGGTTTCTTCATATTTGGATGTCGGTGTGATATTTAAAATGGCTTACATTTCAACCCAGAGGAGAAGGACGACGATGATGACGGGGGTCTTGAAGAAGAAGAGGAGGATGTTTTAATAGGGAACGAACTCTTCCCGCGTCGAGTGGATGGAAGCACCACTCGCGAGCGTTTCAGAGGAATCACTGCCCTCGGTGGAGGAGCCACCCGTCCGTGATAGTCAAAGAGCCTAACCGGATAAAAAGAACCAAAGAAGATGCGCAGAGTTTAAAACAGGCATCAAAACATCATTAACACTCAAAACCAGGCTTTTGATTCTGAATTATATGGCTTTCTAAAGGTTTTTCACTCCTAAAAACATTTCTGACTCCTGGTTTTTGGTTTCCCTGCAATTAGCGGAGCCACTTTTAAAATTCGTCATGACGGCAGGCGAATTTTTCAAAAGGGTTTACAGAAAAGAAAGGAGGTACAAGAAAATGTCAAACAAAGGCGCATGCCCTTGCTCTCGCATCAATCTCTCCTGGATATTCACAGCTCTCCACCCAGTTGACATTTACTAAATGTCTCCGCTAATAAAAGATGAGATCATAAGAAGGAAATGAGTGAAATAGAAATGAAAGACTCAAAGCTTAGGAATTTTTCTCCACAATATCTGCTTTCTCTCAAATTCTTTTCAAGGATGAACTGTAGGTGTTTAAAATAAATAAATCTAATCTAAGCTAATGTCACATTTAATTATGTCCATAGATCATCTTTTCATCATGACATTTGGCAAAGCTTAAAATAATACACGCTATTTGAAACCGTGAAAGATCATGCACAAACAACTGATGAAGGACTCGAAATGTGTGCAATCAGATGAAGGGTAATAAATGCATACATACCTATTGTAGAAATCATCCCTGTAGTAATCATAATCAAATTCATAACCACTGAAAAAGACAAAACAAAGGCAGGATGTGATGGAGGGCAAATTATCCTCTTGATCTAGATTTAGATTTTCAGCTCAGTTAATCTGACAGAAAGATTTTACACTTTGAAGACTAATCAATTTATACCTGAGATTTAAATGTGTTAAGAAACTAATCAAGCGTGTGCGACTCAAATAATTTGACAACAATGCCATCCATCTACGCCTTATTTAAACACCCTGCTGACAGTCAAATCAATAATATCTTCAGCCAACAGACGGCATGCAGAGCTCCCATAAACACAGTTGCAGCAGCAATCAAAGCAGCTTAGTTTATTAATTACAATGAGAAGCCTCCTGGAGTTAGACTTTGGCTTGTTTTAGATCCTGACAGTGAGATAGACACTTTCCAGTTTGTGTGTGACCCCTACTTGGATTTCAACTAGTAAACTTTGTGTGAACCCTTTAGAGCACCAGCAGCACCAAACATCTCTTCAGAAGACTTATAATGTCAACCGACAAGATAAGCAACAGGGATGCATCTTCAGTCAGTTTTATTTCATGTACAATGGAACGGAATAGAAAATGAATGAAAATGCTATTTTGAATCTTTACAGCTTATATTTTTTGCATGGGAATCTGAGCCATAAATTGAACTGAAAATGAATTTTAAAATGTTTTAACTGATCAGAATAAAATATAATAATCACATTTTGTAGCATGATTTTTAAAATGTTACGAAGAGGAGCTTAAAAGGATTTCAAATGGAAAGCTTGAAATAGTGTTGAATCTTATATTCAGGGCTGTCACTAATGATTATTTTGGTAATTTAGTAATAGGTCGATTATTCTGATGATGAATCGAGTAATTGGATCATTTTTTCAAGCTTTCCATTAATATGGTATGTTAGATTCAACTATTTGAAATAGGGTTGCAAAAAATCGAAATTTTAAGAAAATCTCCTTTAAAGATGTGCAAAATAAGTTCTTAGCAATGCATATTACTAATAAAAAATTAAGTTTAGTGAGCTTGAGTGTTTTTTTTTTTTTTTTTTGTCTAGCATTAGTTTTTGTGATATTGACACTGGTGAAAAGAATTATTAAATTTCTATGGTATCAAAAATTGTTATTTAAAGTAAAATTAACTACATTGTAAGATATATCGTTGCCTTGAAATAAAATTACTCATATCATGACATAAGATTTCAGTCATATCGCCTACCCTTAATATTATATATCCAACAATATATATTGCATTATTTGCTTTTTATCCTTAAATACCTCTTTTGCACAATATCATGTACAGTCATTATGTAAAGTATTTTTTTAGTCATATGTATAGTCAACTATTCATAGTTTGTATAGCTACTGTATGTATAGTTATTCATAATTAGATTACCGCTTTTAGAAAGTTAGATATATATGTGTTTAAAAATTGTTACATCTAATGATTATTTTGGTAATCGAGTAATCGGACGATTATTCTTACGATTAATCGAGAAAATAGATCATTTTTTCAAGCTTTCCATTCATATGGTTTGTTAGGATAGGACAATATTTGGCAGAGATACAACTATTTGAAAATCTGGAATCTGAGGGTTGCAAAAAAATCGAAATATTGAGAAAATCACCTTTAAAGTTGTCCAAAAGAAGTTCTTAGCAATGCATATTACTAATCAAAAATTAAGTTTAGTGAGCTTGAGTTTTTTTTGTCTAGTATTAGTTTTTATGATATTGACACTGGTGACAAGAAATTTCTATGGTATCAAAAATTGTGACCTTGTTTTAAAGTATAAAAATAACTATATTGTGATATAAATTTTGAAAACCATGAAATAAAATGACTCATATCACGATATAAGATTTTAGTCATATTGCCCACCCTTAATATTATAAATCCAACAATATATATTGCATTATTTGCTTCTTAACCTTAAATAACTCTTTTGCACAATATCATGTACAGTCATTATGTAAAGTACTGTACTTGTCCTTACATAATTCTTAATAATTCATAACTATTCATAGTACTGTATGTATAGTTATTGTATGTATAGTTATTCATGATTAGATTACAGCTTTTAGTAAGTTAGATATGTGTGTGTTTAAAAATGTTATGTCTAATGATTATTTTAGTAATCGAGTAATCGGATGATTATTCTGGCAATTAATCGAGTAACTGGATATTTGATTTCAAGTTTTCCGTTGATATGGTTTGTTAGGATAGGACAATGTTTGGCAGAGATACAACAATTTGAAAATCTGAGGTTGCAAAAAATCTAAATATTGAGAAAGCCGCCTTTAAAGTTGTCCAAAATAAGTTCTTAGCAATGCATATTACTAATCAAAAATCAAATCAAAAGTTTAGTGAGCTTGAGTTTTTTTTTTTTTAGTCTAGTATAAGTTTTTGTGATAATTTAAATTAATTTAATTTTGGTAATCGAGTAATCGGACGATTATTCTGGCGATTAATCGAGTAATTGGGTCATTTTTTCAAGCTTTCTATTGATATGGTTTGTTAGGATAGGACTATATTTGTCAGAGATACAACTATTTGAAAATCTGGAATCTAAGGGTGCAAAATAATCAAAATATTGATAAAATTGCCTTTAAAGTTGTCCAAATTAAGTTCTGAGAAATGCTTATTAATAATCAAAAATTGAGTGAGCTTGAGGTTCTTAGTCTAGTATTAGGTTCAAAAAGAAATGATTGATTCAGTCAGTGTGGAAGAACTTGACTGATTTGCAGAAAGCAAAGTCCTAATCTTAGCTGAACACCTCTGGTGTGACTTTAAATGCAGTCCTTGAACCACAAACCACAAACAATTAATGTATTTAGAAATTGTATTTCCATCTCTGCTGTTGCTATTAAATTAGAAGAACACAATCTTCTAGGATATCATGATATGCCTAAGCATTAGGATTTGTACCCATGGGAAGAATTACTACAGTAGTACAACCAGTTCATTAGAACGGGGTGTCCCAATACTGTTGGCAATCGCCTTTAAAGTTGTCCGAAAGAAGTTCTGAGAAATACTTATTACTAATCATAAATTAAGTTTTGATATATTTACAGTAGGAAATTCACATCTTTACTTAATATCCCAATGATTTTTGCCATAAAAGAAAAATCGATTATTTTGACCCATACAATGTATTTTTGGCTATTGCTACAAATAAACCCAAACTGCTTAAGACTACTTTTATGTCTTTTTTTTTTGTGTGTGTTATAGTCTAGCTGAGCATCCTGGCAGGTCAAACTGAAGATGTGATGCTCTCTGGTGTTATTTTTGTAAATGATTAAAACAACAACAAACTGAGTCTCACAAGAATCACTGCACATACTATCTGTTCTATGCGTTTTTCCCAACCTCCAGGCATCTAAAATGACTTACACCATTCACATGCAAGACAACTCTATACCTGACATATCATGGGACACTGAAGATTGCAGAGTTTGAATAGTCTCTCCCTGGTGGTTATAGCATGAATAAAATCTATGAATATTGTACACATATGATGAATAAATTCATGAACCAATTTGGGTCTGAGTTTTTCCCTTTTCCCTATACCGTCTTCGCAACATTCCCCACACATACACATTTATCCACATATACATTAATATCTGTCAAACCGTACACGTAATTATAAACATATACATCCATCTCTGTCAGATAATACACAGCCGTTATACACATGTACATTCATTTCTATTAAATCATACCTTACACCTGAGGCCTAAACCTGCCCCTCATCTTCATCACCTTGGCCTACACACATGACCCTTTAGCACTCTTCCATTACCATTCTGTTACATTACTCACAAATCAAAAAGAAAAAACTGTATTATTTCAGTTCATAAAACAAAATATAATAATATATATATAAATTAAAAAGTAAATATAAAATGTATAATGTTTTAAGTGTATACATTTTGATTTCATTTAATTTCATGCTATTTATTTGTAATCTAATTTAATATTTTTTTACAGATTACATGTAATCTGGATTCCATAACTAGATTCTAAAAATGAAGCAATTTTAATTTAATTTAATTTAAAGTACTACAGACTACAGTTACTTTTTACTGATAACATGATTATATATTATTCATATTAAAATGTAAACATATTATATAAGTTTAAAATAAATATTTGAAAAATTATGCATCACATTCGCATTTTCACAATTCTCTGACATAGCTGACGTTGCTTAATAAACAAGTTTGGTTGGCTGAGACACAACTATTTGAAAATCTGGAATCTGAGGGTGCAAATATAATCTAAATATTGAGAAAATCACCTTTAAAGTTGTCCAAATAAAGTTCTTAGCAATGCATATTACTAATCAAAAATTAAGTTTTGATATATGTACAGTAGGAAATTTACAAAATAACTTCATGGAACATGATCTTTACTCAATATCCTAATGATTTTGGGCATAAAAGAAAAATCGATTATTTTGACCCATACAATGTATTTTTTGGCTATTGCTACAAATATACCAATGCTATATAAAACTGGTTTTGTGGTCCAGGGTGTGTGTATAGGTTCAATTTTTTTATTACACTACAAGTTCATGTTAATTTTATAAATATATGATAATTCATTTATGTTTTTCTAATTATTTTTTTCTAGAGGATAACGTGCACTAATGTTTAATTGTGTACAATAACATCAGGACAACAATTAAGGAGGCAAGCAAGGTCAAACGTAATGCAATTGTGTATTTAAATACATTGCATGCATATTATAAATATCCTGTCAACTATAAAAACTGGAATGAGGATGATTTGGGGGTCATCTAACTCATTATATTCCATTATAGGCATCTCTTCGTTTCTTCGACCATTTCATTCCAAACTAATTAACATTCAAAGCTCTCCTTTGTTGGTTTCCTCCTGTTCTGCTCTCCTAATTAGCCCTACCTCAGATTACGTAACGGATTGGGTTTGAATTAGCTGATTTGAAATGCAAATCAAGACTTAATGAATAACAGAAATATAATGAGAGTGAGAAATAAAGAATTAAAATGCAATCATGTAACACAAAAAACTTGGATAGGCACTCTTTCAGACTCATAAGTAACTGAATTGCCAAAAATAATCCATAATTCATTATGTCATTACTACAATTCTATTTTTTTTTTGGCTAAGTGCAAATAAAAGAAGGAAAAAAAAAAACATTTTCATTGCATTCATTGACAAAAACATAAAAAGCAAACAGCTCTAATCCAGTAATTGTTTCACAGTCAAATCACTATTTATTTAACATTTAGTTAGTGTTTATTGTTTGCTATAAAACAGCTCTGAATCCCTATAAAATCTTTTCAATACAGGAGTAAATGCCTAATACCCTTTCAAACATTGATTTTTCACTCATTTTCTGCTTGGTTAGTTTTCACCGATGTGTCTGGAGAGCTTTTCACTTCCTATAAGGGTTCAACCATCTAACCGAACCTGCGAGACACAACTGCAACTTCAGCAATTGAACGAATGTGCTGATAATCGCAGACCCCGGGCTGTTCTGTTATCTAAACCTGATAATATGACAAATGTGCTGACGGCTTCATTCAGCCACACCGACCAGACTTTAATCCGCTCTATCTCAGCTCTCCTAACAAGGGAGAATGTAAGAACAGCGAATGCATTTCATTTACACTGCACTATGCTATCTGAAGTAAAATGCACAGTCCATTTGTAGCCTATGTATAGTATTTACAGATTTACAGTTGAAGTCAAAAGTTTAAATACACCATGCAGAATCCACAAAATGTTAATTATTTTACCAAAATGAGAGGGAGCATAGAAAATGCATGTTTTTTTTTTTTTGTTTAGTACTCCCCTGAATAAGATATTTTACATAAAAGACATTTACATATAGTCCACAACAGTAAATAACAATTGAATTTATAAAAATGACCCCGTTCAAAAGTTTACATACTCTTGATTCTATCCACTGTGATTTTTTATTTATTTTTTTGGTTCATGAGGCCCTTGTTTGTCCTGAACAGTTAAACTGCCCGCTGTTCTTCAGAAAAATCCTTCAGGTCCCACAAATTCTTTAGTTTTTCAACTTTTTTGTGTATTTGAACCCTTTCCAATAATGACTGTACGATTTTGAGATCAATTTTTCACACTGAGGACAACTGAGGGCTCATAACACTCACTGATGCTTCAGAAAAAAACACAAAGCATTAACAGCTGGGGGTGTAAACATTTGAACAGAAAGAAGATGTGTACATTTTTCTTATTTTACCTAAATATATATTTTTTTCCATTTAGTACTGCCCCTCAGAAGCTACAGAAGATACTTAAATATTTCCCAGAAGACAAAATAAGTAAAATTTAAACTGATCTTTAAATTCCAAAAGTTTTCACCCCGTGTCTCTTGACGCATTGTGTTTCCTTCTGAAGCATCAGTGATTGTTTAAACCTTCTGTAATAATTCCTCAGTTGTCCTCTGTGTGAAAACATGCATCTCAAAATCATACAGTCATTGTTGGAAAGGGTTAAAATACACAAAAATGCTGAAAACCCAAAAATTTGTGGGACCTGAAGGATTTATCTGAAGAACAACAAGCAGTGTAACTGTTCAGGACTACCAATAGCCTGTTCTATCACCAGACCACGTTATGACTTCGTCATGATTCGTGGTCTGGGAACCACATGTTCAGAGCCATATAAAAAGAGAGTTGCGACACTTCCATAGGCTTCCATAGGAACTGAGGAATGCGGAAGTAAAGCGTGTCATGGAGCGGTCAATAGTTCCAAACAACCAATAGCTCCTCCATTGAAGCCCATTCATTTCAGCGCTTCACAAGCACAGTCGCAAGTATATTGAAGAAATTACTGCATTTCTTTACATTTTAACGCATCAGTTGACCTCTCGAAAAACTGGCCAATAGTGGTGTTTTATGAAGCGTGTTATAGTTAATGTTTATCGTTAAAAAATAAACAGTTAAACTGTAAATGCAGCTGGATAAAGTGAGAAACACCGTAATAATGACCATAACCAGATACTAGTTGTCATATTTTTATGTTTTTAGTCTTTCTGCAATCTTTCTCTCACTGTAGGAGGTTGAATGAGTTTCAGTAAAGACTGCATTCAAGAAACACAATAAAAATGTATGCTGAATGCAATTCGTTGCCTTGTGTTTTTTAAACATTATTTTCATCTTTTCTATTATGTTAAATGCCATTTTTGCTTGCCTTTTATAATATTCACTTATGTTGTATATTTGAATATCATAAAACAAGAGTAAATTACTTTTTTTTAAATTTAACATTAAATCGTTAAATCGAAACATACTGTATAAAAAAAGAGTGTTTGATCATGTCCAAATACACATGCAGATGTATTTAACCTTAAATATTACACTAACTGTAATATAAATACTATATTAGAAAATGTTATCTTTTAAATGGTCAGGATCATTATTGCACATATTAAGTACAAAAAAACCTCCTCAAAATATTTACTAAATAGAACTTAACTATATATATTACAGTTATTTAATTGAATAAAAGTTACACTTAAGGAGTTTGGTCACATTTGACTGCCAAAGAGTATGAGAACATATTAATTATGTCTCTTTATCACTCCCCAGAATAAAATGCGATTGTAAAGCGTATTCAGAGAAGTTATCAATACACAATCAATGCACATTATGTGTTAATAATTACTCGAAATTGCTGCAAATATAGTAAAACTGCTGTCTATCCTATTTAACTCCATTCAAACACATTGACAGCGCGGAGCTGTTTGGAACTATTGAGAGCTCCATGAACCACGTGACCGTGCGGCGGCGAGATCAAAGCGTGTCGCAACTCTCTTTTTATATGGCTCTGCACATGTTCATTTTCTCGTATTTGAGGCGTGGTTTACGAATGCCCAGAGCCGTTTATTGGGCGATACGAATGTCTATCAAATGCGCTGTGCGTAGCTCATAGCCAATCGTTTCAATTATACCGGATGACGTATGTAGAGCGAACGCCAAAAGTTGCTCTTTTTTCAAAATAAACTTGCGTTCTAATGTCATTTGTCGCGTCGGGTCGCGCCGCTCGCGTCCAGTGACAGACACGAAAGATAACTTTGCGTCTGCTGCCATGCTGGATCCTTCGGTGAGTCGCATAGAAGGCGTCATCGTCTTGCTGCTCCCTCCCCGTTCTGTGATTGGTTCCCTATCTTAGGTGAAAATTAGGTCCATGGTTTCCAGACTGACTAGAAGCGTGAATAAAATCGCGCTGCGCAAGGCAGTATGGGGACACCCAGGCTAGACTACCAAGGGACTCATGAACAACTATCGCTAAAATAAAAACAAAACAAAAACATGGATTCTGTGGATTCTTCAATTAACAACACAGTATTAAGAATCAAGTGTGTGTAAACTTTTGACGGGGTCATTTTTTTGTCATAAATTCAATTCATTTTCTCTTGTGGACTATATTTAAACATCTTTTACGTGAAATATCTTACTCAGATCAGTACTAAATAAAAAATAACAAGCATTTTCTATGATCCCTCTTGTTTTGGTAAAATAATTAACATTTTGCAGATTCTGCAAGGTGTATGTAAACTTTTGACCTCAACTGTAGGTTCAGTGCCATGTTGTCCTATTTATATAGCAGCCTTTTAATAGGAAACACTCACCTGTAGACAGCAGTCAGGGGTCGTTTGGATCCTGCTTTAGGCCTGTAGGGTTTCGGCTCTCCGGCCATGTTAATATCTGCAGAAACACAGAAGAATTCAGAATCAAGCACCTGTAGTAATGAGTTCTCGTTGCAGGTTGTCGCTTTTGGTTTTCAAACCACGGCCGGGCAAGCAAATCCATGCAACTTCGCTCTGAATCAGCCTTTAATGACTCGAACGTGGTAGGGAGAACAATGTGGTGCCTGTTTGATGTTCAGCAAATAATTTGGAGCCCTGGGATTGTAAAACAAGAAAAAAACATATCCTGTATTCTAAAAATACTGCAGAAGTTTGTTTTCCCAAATATCTGTGCTCTAAAAGTCATCTTGTGCAATCTACTTCTTGAATAACAACAGAATGAGATCTATATGAGAAACGCAGTCCATTACAAACACATATAGCGGGGAAATTTTTTTTTGGAAGGGAACATTTCGTGAATCGGCATTGCATGCAAATTGCTGATAGTAGCAAGCTTTTGATGGTGCAGTGCTAGTTTAGGTAATGTGGTCCAAAATGGTAAGTGAATTTGTGCGATATTGATTTAAATAATTTGAAATATTTTTGCTTGAAAAGTATGCATTGGTGGTCTTCTATCTTGTAAAACAAATCCCACTTGGTTTGGTGTTTTGTTAACTCATGCAATGCCATTCATAAATTTTTAAAGGAACACTAAACCCAAAAAAGACTGATTAAAGCAATATTGTGGATAGAGGATTCATAATTTAGTTGAAAACAATGGTTTGAATTTAAAAAAATCTTAATGATGGATTTGTTTCTTAAAAGCATGCAGCTTTTCAAGACATTAATTGATGAACTGGAGTTGAGTGGATTATTGTGATGTTTCATCAGCTGTTTGGACTCTAATTCCGACGGCACCCATTCACTGCAGAGGATCTATTGGCGAGTAAATGATCCAAATCTGTTCTGATGAAGAAACAAACTCATCTACATCTTGGATGGCTTGCAAAATTTTCATTATTTGGTGAAATATTCCTTTTTGGGGTTCACTGTCTAAGAATTCTTCTAAGAAGATTTAATTTCAGATAATTTTGTGCAATGCTTATCCACACTCAGTATATCTTTCAAGGAACTATGAAAACCTGCACTAAAACAACTTAATTTCACTCCTGTGGTAAAAGAAAGAAAAGGAATGAATAGGAAGGTAAGGAATGCTGAAGAACTTGACCTTGATGCAACTATATATGCACATTAAAGCATTTTTTATCACTTCATCATCCTCGAGTGATAACACAAGGTACAAAACATCGATGAGACTTTATCTCAACTATCTGACCCACACAACCCAGCACTCCTGTCTACAGCATTTATCACAAAAACACTCCACCGCTGCGATACAAGCGAATTCAGAGGGGAAACTCTGCCACAGAAATGCTTTAAGATAAATGCGATATGGCTATATTCACACCTTGTACCGCAGCTATGAAATCTCATACTGATGATAGATAAGGACAGACTGTGCCTTGTGGTTAGTAACAGCTTGAGCTGTGGAAATTATGCATTACTTGCTCACAAACGGATCCTCTGCAGTGAATGGGTGCCGTCAGAATGAAAGTCCAAACAGCTGATAAAAACATCACAATAATCCACAAGTAATTCACACCACTCCAGTCCATCAGTTAATGTCTTGTGAAGTGAGAATCTGTGTGTTTGTAATAAAACAAATTCATTATTAAGAGGTTTTAACTTTAAACCATTGCCTCTGAAAAAATAGGACCTTATGATTACAGAATTCAGTCATAAAAACAGAATTTACTCTATAACACGGAATGTCACGGAATTTGACAAATTTGAGATGAATAAATCAAAAGTATGAGCATTTTCATGAGCATTTTAACATTTCTTTTAAGAAAACTATTGGCATGTCATATACAAACAGCAACTTAAAGGTCTTCACAGCAACCCATCAAATTAAAAGTTTAGTTTAACTTGAAGAAACTCTGACAGAAATATATTATTTGATGTAATGACAGTAGTACAACTAATATTACAATTATTATTAAAACATTAATCTTTAAGGAATATTTAACAGAATTTATCAGATAAAATGTAAATACACAACAGAGTCACGATGCAGGCAGGAACACACGAACAACGACGTAAATAAAAGACGTATATTTAATAAATCCAACGGAATACAGGCAGACACAGGAACACCAGGGGAAAACATCCATATAACACTAAAGACCGACAAGAGTACTGGGAAAACACACACCTTAAATAGACAGACTAATTACAAACACAGGTGCAGACAATAAGGGAGAAACCAAAAACACTCAGAACTGCGGGGGAAAATGGGAAAAACCAACAAGAAAGTCCGGGGGTGTGACAAACACAGCATTTTTTTTTAAATAAAATCAACTAATTAGAGATGCTTTTGATTATTACTATTTAATGAAACCATTAAAATGGAATTCAGAAAATTAACAGAAAATAGAATTTGAGAAGAAAAAAAATTTAATGGGGCCTTTAAAATTATTATTATTTTTTTTTACTTTTAATAAATTGCTGTTATTTTGTTAAGTTTCATGATTTCAATTAATTAGATGTGCTTTTTTGATTATTGCAAAGTGTAAATACACCACACAGTATTTCAGAAAAAAGAGAAATAACTTTTTTTAATAAAGTCAATTAATTAGAGACTATTAAATGAACAGAAAACAAAATTGTCAAAATAAAAATGAATTAGAGAAAAAAAACTACATAAAAGTAGAGATTTTCTTTTTAAATAAAATCAATTAATTAGATATTAACTTTTAAATTGCTATTTCAATTAAACTATTAAATTCAGAAAAATTAACAGAAAACAGAATTTGATAGAAAAAATTAAAAAGTATTTCACAGTGCCTTAACGTATTTTTTTGTTAAACTTTTAAGAAATTGCTGTTAAATCATTAGGTTTAATAATGTCAATAAATTACACTTGCTTTTGATAAATGTAAAATGTAAATTCACAACACTTTATTTCTGAAAAAATAAATATAATTTAAAAATTATTAAATTAACAGAAAACTGAATTTAGAAAAAAATAAAAAATAAATTCGAGAAAAAATTAACGAGTATTTCATAAGACCTTAAAATGTCATTTTTCATTAAACTTAATAAATTGCTGTTAAATTGTTAAGTTTCATTAGTTCAATCAATTAGAATGCTTTTTGATTAATGTGAAATGTAAATACACAACACAGTATTTCTGAAAAAAGAGAAATAAAAGTAATTAGTTATAAAATCTATTAATCAGAGATGCTTTGGAATCCATAAAATTAACAGAAAACACAGAATTTGGTAAAACGTAAAACTGAACTTTTAATAAATTGCTGATAAATTATTAAGTTTCATGATTTCAGTTAATCAGACAAGCTTTTTGATTGATATTTTTTAATTTACCCATTAAAATAAAGTCTAGAAAAATTAAAAAATTGGAATTTTTTTTTTTTTTAGTAAGCAACAGTTTAAAGTTAAAACTGTCTTAATGTCAGATATTTTTTTTCATTCAGCTTTTTGCTTCACAAAACGTAAAATTTTGTACTAGAGTGGTGTGGATTATTGTGAGGTTTTTATCAGCTGTTTGGACTCTCATTCTGATGGCACCTATTCACTGCAAATTTCTCCAAATCTATTCCAATTTAACAAACACACTAAGCATAAGCAAGGACGTTTTGTCATGTTTACAAAGCTTCTTGCGCTTCTTGGTGTTACTGGATCAAACCGAGAGGATAAAATATGACAGAAAACATAAAGCCTTTTCAGAAAGCATCTCCTCGCAGAAATCCTGTTATTTATGCTGATCTGGGGTAAATGCTCAAGCACAAAGTGACTCAGACACGGCCTAGCCGACGTCACTTCTTCAAACAGCATCCTTTATGAGAATCCCATTTAATAAAGCGCTTGTTTGCTTGCTTCAGACGTATGCGGTACCCGCGCAAGGGCGTCTGTCCAATAAAGCAGAGAGATGCAAGAGAGTGACGTCTATGTTTCATTTTTTCGCTGATTGATGATAGGCACAGAGGGGACGCAGCTCTGGCCACAAGGGAAAATTTTCATTCATTTGCATTTGTTCGCCGGACTTCTAATGGTTGCCTGGAGACAGGCCGAGCCGAGAGGAGCTCTCCGTGGTCCTGAACTCTCACTGTTTGGATCGTAGCTCCATGAAAGCTTTCTATTGAGACGGGCACTCACAAAGAGACATGCACGGCATCTGAAACAAGTCCTATTTAAAAACAAGTCTTTATTCACAAACATTTGTTATTTAACATGTTTCAATAAGTATTTAGACTAGGGCTGTCAGTCGATTAAAAATGTTACCTAATAAATTACATAATGTGTCGATTAAATAAATTTGCAAGATTATTTAAAGCTATTTTTGTGTTATCATTGTGGGGAAAAAAAATTAGTCATCTTTTATTTACATTTGAACAAAAAGTGGCATGTCCAAAATTATTCATACCCTTCTCAATAATCAATAGAAAAGCCTTTATTGGCTATTACAGCAATCAAACGCTTCCTATAATTGCTGACCAGCTTTTTGCATGTCTCCACTGGTATTTTTTCATATTCATCTTTAGCGATGAGCTCCAACTCTTTCAGGTTGGAGGGTCTCCTTGCGACCATCCTGTTTTTTTAGCTCCCTCCACAGATTCTCAATTGGATTTAAGTCAGGACTCTTTAATCTAAAACATTTAGATATGGTCTTATAGCCCTTTCCTGACTTGTGAGCAGCCACAATGCGGAGCCGCAGATTCTCAGTGAGCTCTTTTGTCTTTGCCATGACTGTCCACAAACCAACAGCAGATAGCTTCTGTTTTTCACCTGTTGAGTTGATTAAAACAGCTGTTCCCAATGAATCAAGGTAATTAGGATGCTTTAGAACAGCTTGGACTATTTGGAATGGTAAAGAACTTTGGATTTTCCCATAGACTGTAACAGTTTGCAAAAGGTATGAATAATTTATAGACATGGCACTTTTTGTTCAAATGTAAATAAAAGCTGAGAAATATTTTTTTCATAATGATTCCACTCTTGTACATCGTCTTACTTTTTTGTTGTTGTTGTTGTTGTTGTTAATGAAATGATGATAAGAAACTAAATCTGCCAGTAGGTGATGGTAAATATCTTTACGAGTTATTCACTCATTTTGTTCAAACAGCTCATTCATTCAGGAATGAAGTAAATGGCTCTTTTTTTTTTTTGAATGGGCTTTTGAATCATTGATTCACATGATTCGTTCAAAACACGGATTCATTCAGAAATTAAATACAACTGTGTTGGTCAGAGATGCACAACTATTCTGCTAACTGAACCGTTCTATAAAATCACATTTAAGCTCCTGATAGATCGGGACAAAATCAGCCTAGGTGTCATATTATTCTTGTGCCCATATGATATTGTGTGATAAATATAAATATGAGACAAAACACAGAGGCATATTTCTACACCAATATCTTGAATTTTATAAATTCATAAATGCAGTTGTTGCCCTGCATCATATTTGTCAACAGTTAACAATATGAAATATTATGTACAGGTCTAGGGGCGGGGCCAGTGCATTAACTGCATTAAAATATTTTAATCAGGTTATATTTTCATAACTAATTAAGTTAACGCGTTAAACTGATAGCCCTAATTTAGACAGTTCAAAATGACACAAATGGCATGGCATTAGATAAAGTATTCAAACTAAGTGGTATTTTTGTTTATGCACAAACACAGTTTTCAAGCATTTTCTACAAATAAATTCATTCCAAATGATATGAAATAGATATACTATTCAAAATGAAGACAGAAAGCATCTGGTTGTCAAACGCTGGTAGAACATGTCCATAGTTAATGTGATGAGACCGTCTCCTGTGTAATCATTTTAATCTAACAGGCAACTCTCAAGAACGAAAAGCTGCTTTTATTTCTCTGTATAAAAACAACCTCTGTTTCTCAGCACCTTGTCTGATCTCTTATCAGTTTGACCTTACAAACACACCACAAACATAGACATGTACAAGCAGTAAATCACAAAAATGCTGCAATTTCTGTGCATTAGCCTGCTGTAAGGAAATTGTGATATGAGGGAAACCCAATGCAAAATAATAAAAAAAAAAACATACACAAGGATATCAACACAAAAAAGCTTATCAAAAAACAACAACATGTGAAACAGCTCTCATATCTTCAGCTGTGCATGCAATCAAACTCTATTGTATTTTATTCAGTAAGCATTATGGCTTATACTACTGCAATATTTATCCCAGAGTGTGTTGTGTAACTCACACTCCTGTGCTTGTTTATGTATCACAAAACTGTAATTTTCCTATTGAAACTATGTTGTGTACTTTTGCTTATCGTTTGGCCCGTGCAGTTCAGTGTAATATGCAATTCATGATCACTACTTTTCCATTGTAAAGGCATTTGAGAACCACTGTGTTAAGATGCAATCATTTCTAAGATCAAAATACATTTAAAAAAAAAAAAGGAGAGTGAGAAGGGGGTGAGTGGTGAAAGTGAATTATGTGCAGAATGGATGTGAAACAAACTGAATCTACGAATTTATATTACAAGTGATGCTTGTGCACTGCTGTTATTCTGTTTGAAACTGGAATGCAGTGGAGGAAACACAAAAACACACCTAAATATAGAGTGAAAACTGGCAGCCTGTTATTTACAACTAATTGTTGTAGGACTGTGAAGGGTTTATTTTGTCGTTATTGCTGACTGACTGGGCATTATCCCACTAAAATATGTATTAATATAACTGAACTTAAAAATAATTAATGTATGACTATGAGGGATTATTTTGTGACCATTACTGGCTGACTGGGCATTATCCCACTTACAAAAATAAAATAAAATAAAATAAAATAAAATAAAATAATAAAATAAAATAAAATAAAATAAAATAAAATAAAATAAAATAAAATAAAATAAAATAAAATAAAATAAAATACATGTATTAATAAAATTAAACATAAAACATAATTATTGTATATATGAAGGGTTTATTTTGTGATCCACATTGGCTGACTGTGCATTATCCCACTTCCATAAAATAAAATAAAATAAAATAAAATAAAATAAAATAAAATAAAATAATGAACTGCAAAATACATGTATTAATAAAATTAAACATAACATATAATTATTGCATAATATGAAGGGTTTATTTTGTGATCCACACTGGCTGACTGGGCATTATCCCACTTTAAAAAAAATAAAAACTGTAAAAAAATAAATTATGTATCTATAAATGCATCTATAAATGATTAAAATAAAGTAAATATTTCTTTTAAATTATTTTAAAATTAATTTATAACTAATTTTAGTTAAATTAATGATAACAATATGTTTTACATAAATTATAATAATAATAATATTTTACATAGGCAAGTAGCACAACAGTCTGAACCAAGTTATGAATCAAATAAAAAGTGAATTATTTTAAAATAAACCACTGCCACTTATTTAACATTTGCAAAACTATTCTGACCAATCAGAATCAAGTATTCCAACAAGCTGCCTAACATACATATATACTCCCAGCTGGGTGCTGAATTATCCTCAGTTGCCATCTGTTTTACTGCTTGCTAAACAGAAGAGCAAGCAGACTGCTGCTTACAGCCAACCCTTCATTTTCTTCCACTTAGCACACTGTCACGTCTGAAAGTCACAAGCGCAAGGTACACGCTCACATACCTTAATATAGCACACAAACACTCTCTAGCAGCCATATACGTCTACATGTGGCATCTATTCAAAACCTGATCCTCAGCAGGAGGTACACAGATAATTATGTTGACACATCTGATAAATGACATGAATTGTGGTGTACATGTCCATCCATCCCAGTGTTTTCACCAGCAAAATACAGCATCTAATTCTCATCTCGTCTACTTTTAAGGTGCTACTTAAGGAAATTCAACACAAGCACATGAAGCGCCATGAAAGAGCCAATGCTGAGATTTTCTGTGGCTTACTTCAGCATTCATTTAAAATTCCTTTAGTGACCTAATTAAATGTGCCATGTCTGGCTACACTTACACTTGTATCTGCACTTTATTTCTTGCACATTTGAGTCTACATGACTTGGTCAGAGAAATGTTAAACATCAGCACTGCAGGGACCTCCGTAGGCAGACCGGCCTCATGGCATCCTTGAAACCCTAACTCCGAAAACCCTAAAAGCTGCAGACAATATGTGATGAAAAGCCCAGACATCAAGCACAAACTCTGCTTTAAATGAGTAAATAATGAAGCACTGCAGGCGCCTGAGGGATGGGGTGTTAAAGGGCTTATAGCCGGTGATCAGACGCGTGCGGCGAGATGCGAGCAGCTAAAGCAAACATAAACATCTCCAGTGCAGGTTGGCTCTGATAATCCGGCCGTATGACGCGATCATGCCTTTTGATGATAATCTGGCTGAAGAATTTTCCTTTTGCACTAAATCAGTTACGGCAAAGTACTCATGGTAAAAAAATCCTGTTACCACGCTTTGAACCACAGATCAGCGAGAGATTTTAGAACGAAGCCACAGTATTCTTAGTCCAGCTAGGATTTAAGGACTTTGAATTTATGATCGTGAGCTGGTGAGTAGTTATGGTGTCTCAACATGATGTGATGTAGGAAAAAAGAACATGAAATATGTTAAAATGTTAGGTTTAAGGTAAAACATAATATTTTACTATAATGATAACAACATATATCAAAAAACTGTAATATTCCTGATTTTTGGAAGAAAATATGCAACATAAAAAAATTTAAACCATATATGCTTAAAATCTCTGTTTGATTTAATTATATAAAAAAGTTCAATAGTAAAAAAAATAATAATTTCTTATAATAAAAATGTCACTTTAACCAAATTTAAAGTTAAATTAATGATACATATAACTAGCTTAGCTACATCTGTTGCAATAAAATAAAATAATTTTAAATAATAAAATTAAAAAAAATAAAATAACATTTGTCCACAGTGATTATTCTGTTCAAAACAAGAATGGGAAAAAAACAGAAAAAAAAAACAAGAGCCTGTCATTACTTAAATAAAATAAATAAATAAAAAAATAAAAAAAATAAAAATAAAATAAAATAAAATAACGAAATTGCAAAATAAATTTAGCGATATAATTGATGACTATGAAGGCTTTTTGTGAATGTTACTGGATGACTGGGCATTATCCCACTTACATGGATAAAATAAAATAAAATAAAATAAAATAAAATAAAATAAAATAAAATAAGTTTATAAAAATAATTAAACTTAAAATATAATTATTCTGTACAATGAAGAGTTTATTTTGTGATCATTACTTGCTGACAGGGCATTATCCCACTTACTTGGATAAAAAAATAAATAAAAAAATAATAAAATAAAATAAAATAAAATAAAATAAAATAATGAATTGTGAAATAAAATAAAATTACTTTATTATTTTTACATAAATTTAGGTTTGAATGTAAAATAAACCACAGTGATTGCTGTCATTGGTACTGGTGGTAATAACAATAATAATGATTTTCTTGTAATAAAACTAAAAGCATTAAAAGTATTTTGTGGAAATAAAAAAATAAAGGAATAAAACAAAACATAAATATTAGATGAAACCTTAGAAAAATTAGATGAAGCACTAAAATTAAAAGGAAAAAAAACTGAAATAAAAATAAAGCTAAATAGAAATAATATTTAAACGTAATATATTACAAAAGTACAATTTCTCAAATTCTCAAATGTAAAGTAAAATGTAAATGAGAATAAAAAGCTAAATTAAAATGTGAATAAATACTATAATAGTATGAATAATTATATTTAATATACCAACCTGCATATTAAATCACATGTAAAAATATATTATTTAAATACATTAAATATTACAGAACAAAGATTTCAGTAGTTTAATTAGCTTGGCATTCATATCAGTTAATAATACAAATAAACTTAATTAATAATTAATTTAATTCAATACAAAGTCACCAAAATTTGAGACCTGGAATGTTTTAAATGCTTAATTTCTCTAAACCCCAGTTGCCAGATTTGACTGTAAATTTTACTGAATTTTGTGGAAGTACAAAATATCTCATAATGGCACAATTTAGTTCATGAATTTAAAAAAGTTGCTCTAAATAGCCTACATTCTGATTGGCTGGCATTTCCACAAAATTAACAGCAGGAATTGCAGACGCAATAACAGAAAGCACATGCTTTTTGTCTTAGAAGAGCTCATTCTTTTTACATTTACAACTCAGGAATACTTCATTTTTGGACCAGCTGTCTCATAAAGCTTTTCCACTCATTCTGTGTGTCTTTGCTTTCCAGTCACTACTGAAATAATCCATCTGATATAGCATTATAAGACATCTGCCATACACCTAGCTTGAATTTAATTGTACCAAAAGGTGCAACAGCTGGGCTTTGGGAATTTACAAGGCCAGCGCAGGACGCAGTGAATTACATAATGAAGTGATGATGACAGATCTAATATAACTCAGTTTAGGATGCAGCTCCGCGCCTAGCTGAAATAAAACCAATTAACTAACAAGAACATCCACAAGAGTTTAGTCAGGATTAAACAAACTATGCTTTATGAATACAAGCATTACCTTACAATGCAATTTTGGCTGTCTGTGTATATAACTTTCATTCGAGGCCAGAGGACATTGCAATTCTTGTGAAATTTAAATAGCGGCTGGAACCAAGTCCACACTCATCACAGTCACCCTCACAGCCCCATTCCTCACAGCACAGTGGGATGACCAGGTCAAATCCATCCATCAGATGTGCATTGTGGCTCTGAGATCTATAAACTTGCACTGACAGGGTTATCACACAATAGACAACAGGCCCAGAAGGAACTGGGTGGTTTTATTAAGATTGTCTAATAAAAATAGCACCAAAAATCTCTCTATTATTAGTAACTGAGCAGTAAAAACAACTCTAGTCTTCTGTTTAGATAATTTTCTTTATATGCCTCTCTTCTGCTGATGCACATCTGAATGTTAAGAGGGATGCAAAGTAATGTGGGGCTGTTCATAAATTTAGAAATTTCTACTTTTAGAACGTGCTAGTTTTAAAAGACTTGGGTGTCGGAGAGATATGTATAGCTTCTGTTTAACAAAAGGTTTGCATAGATGATGCATGGCTATGTTCACAGTTTTGCTTAAATTATATACATAAAAAAATTGACTTATCATAAGGTGTGACTATTATCATATAGTTAATTAGTTCTGTAAAAAAAAAAATTTTCAAAAGTTGTGAAAAACAAAACAAAAGATGATTGGAGTATGTTTTACAATAAAACACTATTTCTTCAAGAAAATTTCACATTTAATTCAATGTGTTACTGGCTGTTTCTTTGTAATTAAGTGTGAAATGTTCATTTTTCATGATTTATTTTAAATCATTCCAAATTGTGACTTGAGTGAATATACACTACCAGTCAAAAGTTTTTGAACAGTTAATGTTTTTAAAGAAGTCTATTCTGGTCACCAAGCCTGCATTTATTTGATCCAAAGTGCAGCAAAAACAGTAAAATTGTGCAATATTTTTTGCTATTTAAAATAACTGTTTTCTATTTGAATACATTTTAAAATGTAATTTATTCCTTTGATTAAAACTAAATTTTCAGCATCACTGCTCTTCAGTGTCACATGATCCTTCAGAAATCATTCTAATATGCTGATTTGCTGCTCAAGAAACATTTTACTATTACTATCAATATTTAAACCAGTACTTTTTTTCAGGATTCTTTGATGAATAGAAAAATACAAAGATCAGCATTTATCTGAAATTAAAAGCTTTTGTAATATTAAGCACTACATAAGTCTGGAGTCAGTATAATTTTTTTTTTTTTTTTTAGAATTAGTTTTTTAGAAATTAAGACTTTTATTTAGCAAGCATGCTTTAAATTGATCAATATCTATTTCAGATAAATGCTGTTCTTCTAAACGTTCTATTCATCAAAGAAACCTTAAAATATTCTACTCAGCTTTTTTTCAACCTCATGATAATAAATGTTTTTTAAGGAGCAAATCAGAATATTTGAATGCTTTCTGAAAGATCATGTGACTAGTCTAATATAGTTTTTTTAATTTCATTTTCACTTTTTTATTTCAGTTTTAGCTTTTTAGTAAGGTACTAAAATGAGAAACATTGCCACAGCAGCGAGCTGATATATATATATCAGTTAACATGTATTTCAAGATTTTTTTTCCAAACATTTTTTAAATGGTTTTAGTTAACTACAATGCTCTTTTTTTATGTGCACAATGTAATTTTTTTAACATGCATCTCAAGTTTCATTGCTGCTAATGGATTACCTGCACCGATCTCTCATGATGATGATGATGATGTTGATGAGAAGGAGAAAGATGAAGAGGAGGAAGACGACATTAGTCATGAAAAGTGCCATTAAACCTGTCTCTGGTGGAACTTAAGTTTTTTAATTGACTCTGGCTCAGTGAAATATTCTCTGTGAGAACAATGACATCGTCTATTCACTCAAGATGGATCATTTCAGCTCCTGAATGGCCAAAAATATCAAAACACATCCATCACACCGCACATAATAACACATAATAGGTGCCAAGGGTTTCAATAGGCAGCAAATTCACATATCAGAGGACTTCAATCTTGGATTTACCATTATGAGGATGTCTTATCTTTCATACAGATACGACAGGAACCTGGAGTCATATGTATCAGTAATATTACTCATGCATAACACTGACAATTTGCCAATATGCAACTAAACTGAACAGGTGAGATTGACAGAAAGGATATGGAAAAGATACAAACATTTATATACCGTTAACCTTTATTACTCTTTCTAATGACTAATTTCGAGAAATAATACGCACTGAATGCAAACACAACACATTCTCAAAGTTATACTGATGGTCGTAAACTCACACCGGTGATTTCTACGTTTCCCTTTAAACATGGTCATCCTGAACGACTCCAGTTTGACGGCTTGAGGATCTTGCTCGGGCGCGGAAAGAAGAGACCGAACCTCTGAACCTCAGGCGCGATTTCGTACAAACAGATCCGCTTTTTCCGAAGGTGAGGAAACCAGACCCACTATCACAGCAGACGCTACCATTACCGGGGTCTGGAACAGGGGGTTTCTTATATATCTAGATAAGATACGTCTTCAACTACGATGAAGGTTTGTTTATTAATATTCATGAGCCAGTCGTTTAGAATTGGAGGTCAACCACTCAACGTCAGCACTAATGATTAATATTCAGGACCGAATCTTGTCATTGGAAGGCTACTACGGAACGTCTGCACGTACTCATTAATATTCATGATACATTTGCTTTGGTAGGAATTGTAATTTTAACAAAACTGGATAACTGATTATTTTTCTGCCATTTAACAAAAGCGCTATATACTGATATCCATTATAGTTTAGTTTAAAGTATAGAATCCAAGTATTACATATATACTTATATATTACTTATATATATGTCACTTGGCTGTTTTAAAGAAAAAAAATCCACCATCTACAGTTATTTAAAAGATTTTATACACACACACGCACACACACACACACACACACACACACACACACACACACACACACACACAATGCACTAAATATAACCTAGTTTATTTATTTTATTTTATCTATTTATTAATTTATTTAATTAATATAATTTATTATTTATTTATTAATATAATTTATAATTTATAATTAATATAATTTAATATAATTTTTATAATATATTTATTTAATATTTAAGTTTACAATTTGTGTTTTTTACATTTATTTTTATCAAAATATATTATATTCATTAATTATTAATTAATATTATAATATAATATATTTATTAATATATTAATTATATATTAATATTTATTTATATTAATATAACAAATATAAAAAAATACTGCAGAAATGCAATTACTGCATACACTGCAATATATATATATATATATATATATAGCAGTGTATGTGTAAGCAGTAATATATATATATATATATATATATATTATATATATATATATATTACATATATATTTATTTATTTATTTAATTAATTTTTTAATTATATTTTATTTTACATTTATATTATTTTAATGTTCATAAATATATTTTTTAGTGGTGGGCCGTTATCGGCGTTAACGTGCTGCGTTAACGTGAAACTCTTATCGCGCGATAAAAAAAATATCGCCGTTAATCTATTCTCAAATTTGGGTTGGGAGCTGGGTCTAAACTACGCAAGATATGATGACTTTCACCTTGATAGTTTAACGCGGATGTACACCGAAGACTATAGAATATGGTCGCGCGTTTAAGTCTCCTCCGCCAAAACACAGACGGGATCGCGTCCTCCATTCATCAAAACCGAATCTACTATAACGAAATGCCACGTAAATTCGTCGTTTTTTGGATTCATAAATCAAATGTTGGTCAGTCACTTAATTCAAATCGCGATATGGACTAGTGTATGTGAAAACTGAAATGCAAAAAGACCGTTTTAATATGAATCCGATATGTTCCGTTTGCCTAGCTGTATGCATTGCGGAGACGAGCTTTTACTACACACTGAAACACACGTGACGCTCCCGGTAATTTTTAGCATTTTCATCTCACATGAACAGATAAACTCAATCGCCCAAACTGCTGTGAGTGTCACTTTTACCGTTTCATTTTTATGAAAACTAGCATCATATCATACTGTATGACACAGAAACTTCACGGCAACCTGTCAAAATAAAAGTATGGTGTAACATGTAAAGGGCTGGGTAGGTGTTGACGTTAAAAAACACAATCTAATAGGTAGAAAAAATAATTTCATTGTTAGTTAGTTAGTAAACACAAGTACATCTAATTGAACATAATTTATTTTCATCAACAAATTATCATAGAACAGCTTTATGAGCTTTATGATCCATTCTCAAAGACTTTAAGTCATTATTTGGGTAGCACACATATTCTGAATGCCTTCAGCAGAATCCAAATGAGCCATTTTAATCTAGATTAATCTAGATTAATTCCAAGATTTAATCTAGATTAATCTAGATTAAAAAAATTAATCTATGCCCACCCCTAATATTTTTATATATATTTTTAATTCAGATATATAATTGCTTATGTGAATGTTCAAGAAAGCAAAAAGGAACAATCCCTGGCAAACATCTAACAAAATATCTGGACTCTGATCAAATATATCATTTCTCAGAATAAGGAAAGAGAAGCTGCCAGCATCCAATTTCATTACAAACTGGTATCACTCTCTCCTCACATTCTAGATCATTAAATGTGATCCAAGCATTTCAATCTGACACCCAAATGTAGTTTTTGTGCCAAAATTTGCATAGAGTTGCATAAAGCCCTCAGGTTAGGTGCTGAGACCAAATGTGATGTAATCATGCCTCCTCTTCCCTAAAAGCACCCCACAATTTTCATCTCTGTGAACCATGATGTTGATTATATCATGATCATGCAGTATTGTTATGTTTCCTCCAGCAAGGGACTGTGTTGTTAAGGAGACAGTGAAAGAAAAAGCACAGTCCTATCCTTCTAATAAAGTGTGATTTATTCAGTTAGCTGTCAGTGCATGGCTATCAGTGTGTGGGTTGTTATGACCAAAATAGCTTCGAAATGTACTTTTCAAAATCTGACTGCAGCGAGGAAGACACCAGAACAATGCTGGCGATATCTGCATGTCGTGGCCTACTTTAAAACATCCCCAATTACTGCTTTTCAAAAGGCAGGAGCAATGAAGGGTTTTCTATAATGTCGAAACATATCTGATCTTATTTAAAAAAGTGAACATTTAGAGGACGGCTGCTGTTGATCTTTTAACAAAAGTGAAAACAGCTCTGATTTAGGATAAACTGAAAATAAATACAAACAGAGAGGGGACAAATTAATGCATGTCTGGTATATGTTTTACATTTTGAGAAATATTTATTGAAATTAAGTGTTTTGTGGGTCTAATTTGTCTTCATTATTATCATTATGTATTTTTGGTGCCACAATTACATAATCGTATAGGATGTGCATGGCTAGACAATTGCGGTTTTGTCCCAGTAGCAATTTGGAAACACAACAGCGCCATCTTCTGGATAATATAATGCAGCATTTTTTAATATATCTTTTATGATTTCCATGGTGTTAAGATATATTAAATGTCAAGATATATTGTCTAGTGAATCGCAACGATTTTTAAATAAAGGTGCAGTTCAATCCATACACATATACGCATAAAAAAAACATTTTATTAATTAAAATATTTAAAAAATATTTATACAAATAAAATTTTCATGATTTGCTTACTATATTTTTGAAAATATATTATATAAACGATTTTAATGTAATTCATTATAAATATAATATAATTTGCATTTATTATAAATAAAATTTTAATTAAATATAAAATAATTATTTTTTATATTTATATTATTTTAATGTCATATATAATATTACATATTATATATTCGATTTTTTATTTCAGTTTTATTTCATTTTTATATTATTTTAATTTTCATAATGTTAATATCGATTTTTTATATTTAATATAAATATAATATAAATCTATTATGAACATATATTTAATTAAATATAAAAAATAATATTTATATATTATTTTTATATATTAATATATTTTAAAATAATTTTATATTTGAATATATTAAATAATTTTTAATGTAATTTAATATAAATGGAATAGTATATACATTTATTATAAATATAAATGTAATTAAATATTAAGTAATTGAATTATTTTATGTTTATATTAATTTAATTTATATATATATATATATATATATATATATATATATATATATATATATAATATTATTATATATTTAATATACATTATGTATTTTTATTTTATTTATTTTAATTTTCATAATTTGCTTATATAATTATATAATATATATTAGAATTTAATATTTTGTATATAATCTAAATTTATTATAAATAGAAATTTAACTGCATATAACATATATATATATATATATATATATATATATATATATATATATATATATATATATATATATATATATATAAGCAACCCCTTTTTGGTGAACTATCCCTTTAAATCAAACATGTAAATATTACTATATTCATTACAGCAGATTTATTTAATAATTCAATTTAATTAATTAGATGCTGCAGAAACTTACAGCATTAGCAAGAAAATTCTCAAAGATGTATCAGTAATCCAGACTACAACTGTTTTTCTCATACGGATGTTACTCCTGTAGAGAAAAAGCACTGCAGTAATGCTTAACATTCATATTCCCAGTGGTAACATGCTGAAAACATCCTCTAAAAATAGCCAGAATTTATTTTGATTATTTATTTATCTGTGAGAACTAAAGACATTAGAGGGCAACTTAAATGATCTTAATGGCGGTAAATAGATAAAGTGATGATATATAGCCGATAATAGCCTCATAATGGGACAGAGAGTTTTAGAGTGCACAAAATCACATTATAACACTGAAATGCCATTTAAACAGTCATTGGGTTCTGACTGATTTAATGGAGTGTCATATCGCTCGCAGAGTCAGTCGTCGGACCACATGAACACACACACACACACACACACACACACGAAAATCCCAGCAAATAATGGCACTGGGAAATAGTGAAAGCATCAAGCATGGAATCCTATTTGCGGAGAGAAAAAGGCAGCAGAGAGCATTTTATTTCTCTTTAGGGGTCTTTCTCAATAACCTCCATTCTTTTACACCCAACCGGGGTGCTTCCTTCAAATAATAGAAGTCATAATGAAGAGAGTATTGTTCCCTATTGCTTAGTTCAGTGGAGCTGATATCCAGCATGATGGCACACAGTCCTGGATTAATGGAGTGTGTTTGATGGATGGGACGTTGCAATGCACTACAGTGAATGACAGTCTCACCACAACACTGAACCTCTGAAGATGAAAGGTACAGATTTAGACTAAAGGCAGCTTGAAAGAAATCAGGAATTTGGGCATATATACAGTATTTTTTTTGACTGGAAATAACACAGGCTTCTCCCAAAAGATAATAAGACGATGTACAACAGGCATCATTGTGGAAAAAATATTTGTCAAATTATTCATACCCTTTGCAATCTGTCACAGTCTATGGGACAATCCAAAGTTCTATACCATTCCAAATAGTCGAAGCTGTTCTAAAGCATCCTCATTACCCTGATTCATTGGGAACAGCTGTTTTAATCAACTCAACAGCTGAAAAACAGATGCTCTCTGCTGTTGGTTTGTGGACAGTCATGGCTAAGACAAAGGAGCTCACTCTGACGACTGAGGACCTGCGGCTGCGCATTGTGGCTGCTCACAAGTCAGGAAAGGGCTATAAGACCATATCTAAATGTTTTGAAGTTTCAGTGGCTACAGTACAAAGTATCATTAAAAAATACGTTCCGCACTGTGAAAAATCTCAGAGGACGGTTTCATCGTAATAGAAAACAGTTACAACTTATAATGTTACAATTATATTATAAAGATAAGTTTCATCAAAATAGAAAAAATAGAATATTTCACAATATTACAGTTTTATTGTATTTTGATCAAATAAATGCAGTCTTGGTGAGCATAAGACCATTCTTTTGAATATATTCTTCAAAACCATTTTATTTAGTTTTATACATGTTTAATTTTATTATTAAACAAATAAATGTTGTTATTTTAAAGACATTTTTTAGATTTTTTTATTTCAAAATTCCGATTAATATAATATTCCAATTACATTATAAATGTTTTTAATCAAAATAGAAAACAGTTCTTTTAAATAGTAATTTTACAATATTACTGTTTTTACTGTATTCTTGGTCAAATAAATCAAAACAAATCTTGGTGAGCGTAAGATTATTCTTTTGAATATATTTTCTAAAGCCAATTTATTTTATTTAATACTTGTTTTATTTTATTCTCAATTTCTTTTTATTTTTAAGACACATTTTTAATTTTTTTTTATGAAAAAAAAATCTGATTAATATAATGTTCCAATTGATTTCAATTAATATAATATTCAATAATCTTTCAGACATGTTTTTTGTCAACTTTCATGATTTGATGATTGCCATAGAAGTGTTTTTAATTTTTTATTTATTTTTAATTTTGAAATTATTTTATACCTGTTTTTTATTTTATTATTAAATGTCAATATAAATCTATTCATTTGTCACTTAAAGATGTATTTTATATATATTTAGATTTTTTTCAAAACAAAACAAAACAAAATTCTGAATAATATAATGTTCCAATAACAATTTATTTATTTATTAATTTAAAGAATGTTAAAGTTTTCATTTATAAAGCTCGTTTAGAAAAATCTCAATTATACGACCTATTTAAAAAATAAATAAATTACATTTTAAAAATATATTAAACAGTTATTTTAAATGGTAATAATAGTTTACAATATTACCATTTTTATGTTCTTTTCGATCACATAAATGTAGTCTTGGTGAGCGTAAGTGACTTCTTGAAAAAAAAATTTACATGGAAGAAGAACAAAAAAAAATAATTGTACAAAAATTGACCAACACCAAACTTTTGAACAGTAGTGTATGTATAAATAAATGTAACATTCAAAAATATTTCAGACATATTTTTTGTCCATTGTCATGATTTGATTATTGCTTTCGAATTGTTATTAATTTTGCTTATGTTTAATTTTATATGTATTATTTATAAATATATTTTATTTAATATACTTGATTATTTATAAATGTATTTGCACTTCTCCTGTGCATATTAAATTACACAAATTATACATTATATGGAAATGAGAGTCAACATTGGGAATAATTTTTAGATTTATTTAGATTTTAGATTTTAAAAACCTCATTCTGTATAAGCTTACTTTCTCAAAAATGTCTCTACAAGGTTCAGATTTACTGGTTTTGCTATACATTTAGTTCCCATAATGCAGGGAACAGGTACACACACAAACACAAATGTTATGAAAGCAGTGCCACCAATCTCAGTCGTCCAAAAATAGGTCACATTTTCTTGCAAAAAATAAATCCGTTTTCTTTTGATTTTGAGGTGAATTGTGACTCAGACATGTTTCTGTAAGATCCACCCAAAAGGAAAAGATAAAGAAAGGCAGCACTGTTCCACATGAATGAGTTTGCTCTCTGATTTCGGCTTTCTGTATGAACCGTAACACACTAGTCTGGTCTCATCCTGATTATGAGCTGGTCTGGGGTCAGTGCACTCACAAACCTGAACTCTGGCTAATCGATTTCAGCTCTCTCTGCTGAGAACAGGCCCGATCTGAAGCCTGTCATAAATTCAGCCACGGTCTTCCTCCTGCTGGGAAACGGGAAGGTGCTTTTGAAGATAAGAGGGATTAGAGATGGTGGGAATGGTTTTACAGTCTTCATTCAGTCAGTTAATCTCGGGGAGATTACGCCGAAAATTGAGAGAGGTTTTACCCTTTTCTGATATAGATGAATCTAATTCATGTAGCAAGCTTAGTATTAAGGTCAAATTCACAATCAGACAGACAAATGAGATGTTACTTCAAAGATTAAATATGTAAACAAAGCCCTAGTTGATGATCTGGACGGCCTGCGTGTCAAGAAAAACCAGCCAATTTTTTTTTCTCCGTTTTCTTTAATGCCAACATCGACCACCGTGTGGCGCTCTAAGATCATTATGAATCAGAAAAGCTTGGAAATGAGTATCTGAAAGCGCCTCAGACGTCTGAAACCGGCCGCAACACAATTTCACAAAGAAATTATTAGTTAATACGATCTGATTTAGTCTCCATCAAGAGTTATTCGTCCTATCGAGAGACTGAATTACATGTGACAGCAGAATTGGGAGATGAGAATGGGGAGGAATATGGATTCATTTTCTTGGCTGATATGAAGTGCATACAGTAACTCCAGCAGGAGCTCATAATAATAATGTCACCGCGAGATCAGGTCAAGGGTCAGTTTGTTTAACACTCCAGACCGCCGCTGCTTCAATAATGTAAAGTAAGGACGGAGAATAGAAATTTCATTTTACAGTGTAACCTCTTTTTTTTTTATTCACATGACAATGAAGGTCTTGATGTGATTTCACTTGACATGTCGTGTCCCAGAACGCCCTGTGAGAATAAAAGACTCTCCAGTCTGCTGTAATTTTGCTCAGGTGTTGCTCAGGTTTTCACTTAATGGAGTTCTCATGTATAAATCTTATTTAGAAAAAAAAAAAAAACATAATGCATTTTATTAAAAAAAAAGTAAATGCATTACTAATGTAAAAAAAATTAAAGGTTTTTAATGGTTTTAATATATCACATACAATATTATTGTTTTATGGAATTTTTGATCAAACAAATGTATTCTTTAAAAAAAAGCATTAAAAAGCTATGGCCTCAAAATAAATAATTAAAACATTTCATGAAAAAATATAATATTACACACACACAATTTTATATTAATAAATGCTATAAGAGTGTATAAATAATAAAATAAAATATTTTTATTATTTTATTTTTAACTAATTCAACGGTAGGGTATATTTGAAAAATTATTAATTTTAATGTGCTAAATGATATGCATTTATATGTGTGTGTGTGTGTGTGTGTGTGTGTGTTTTATTATTTTTTATACTCTTTTAGTATTTATTATTTGATAAAATTTGTGTAATTTTTTATTTTTTATTAAAATCCATGTCAATGTATATATTAAAAATGATGAATTTTAATATGCTAAAATCTGTTTGTGTACATGTGTGTGTATATAAATATGTGTATATATATATATATAATTGATATACTGTTATAGCATTTATTAATATTTTAAATATAAAAATTTATAAAAAATGAACATATACATGATGTTACAAGATGTTATTTTATTATTTTTATACTTGTTTAGTATTTATTATTTAATTACACTTTTATTTTATTTTTTTTAATAAATTTTTGTCAATGTATATATAAAAAATGAATTTTTATATGCTAAAATCTGTGTGTGTGTGTGTGTGTGTGTGTGTATATATATTATACTTTTGTAGCATTTATTAATAGTTTCAATATAAAAAATGAATATATTTATACAAATGTTATCTTATTATTTTGTATACATTTAGTATTTTTTTAAAAGTATTTTATTTTTAATTAATTCAATATGTATATATTAAAAAAATTATTAAAATTTTTTTATATATATTTTAATAGCATTTATATTTTAAAAATTGAATATATATAGATACACTTTTATAGTATTCATAAATTTTTTATTAACTTTTATTTAGTTTAATTTTAAATGAAATTTTAGTTTGTGCTTTTGTCATCTTGTTTTGTTTAGTATTTCTTATTAGGTTTAATTTATTTTTATTTCTTTAGTCATTTTAGTACTTAATATTAATAATTAATATTTAATATCAATAATTTTTAACAGATTAAAACTAACACAAACTATTCAAACAAATACAAAAAATAAAACAAAAAAATGTAATAAATATTACATTTAGCTTAATGTGAACAACCTATCTGCTCTTTGTTGGTTTGCATACATGTTTTTGCATGCATTTCTGTGTTAAAATAGAAAAAAACAATTCCTATCCTACACAATTGGCCAATACAACCAATTCTTACTTGACAAAGCTTATTACACTTTTATTTCAGTGCCAAACATCGATACTTCAAGATCAATCCACCATCCCTCGTGCAAAAGTCTCTGTTCGTTCCTCATTGAATCTCGCTGTTGTCTAACCCAAACAATCACGATATTAAAGAGATCCAATTAGTGATTTTCCCTTCCTAGCCTGCAAATCACTATACTCTAACTGCAGGTAAAGACCCCTGGATCAACCTTGGGATAAGTGTTTTGCTCAGGGCCACCGCAGTGACAGGACAGCAATGGGATTTGAGGAACTCTAGGTCGCCCCTACTTGAGATTGCACCAGGAACCCGAGGCAAATCGCACATTACTCTCTTTGACTCCTTCCTGCTATTGAGAGCCAGAGGAAGCTGGAGGTTGGACGAATCTCTCATTTGGCATTATATATTTGCAGTAAACATCCTTGGTCTTGTTTCCCTCTGGCTTCTCCTATATCCTTCCTCCTCCCAGTGACTTTTCTCCTTTTAAATGGAACATCTTTTGTACTTCCTTCAGGCATCAGCAGGAGATCAAAGAGCTTTATAGCAGCTTCACGCCAAAAACTGCGGCATAAACGCTGTTGATGCAACGCTGATGGCTGTCAAGGCCACGGCAGTCGTGACTCAGTGAACTTTCTGTGCTGTAAAATCTTTTTTTTTAATAATTAGATGAAAAAAATCTCTCTTGGATTTAAGAATATACGTCTGATTCTTTTTGACGTGCCCTGGGAATGACCCGATTCCTCCGCAACACTTACAGGGTAAGAGTCATTACAGCCAGTGCACTGATTAAAGGCCCGTATACGTCTCGATCAGTATGTTTAATACACTTCTGGTTGGTGTGTGAGTCAGTCTGTTCGCCTGGAGATAAAGGTCAGATGTTGTCACTTCATGGAAACTAAGATGTTGTGTGTTTGAGTGTAAAGAGCAGATCCTTTAAAAGGTCTCGCAGGGTTTCGTGTGCTCAGCGGCCCGGCTGACATCTCCATTAAACCTCTGCATTTAGGATGTAAGTTCACTTTCTGTCCTCTCGTCACATGAAGAGGTCCCGTCCCGTCACGTCAGGATGAGATGGGATGAGGAAGATGATGTGAGGTTTGAGATGAGAATGTGAGAAAAAGATCAGAATTTGTCAGACACTCACAAGGAAACATGACTTTGTCTGAAAGAAAGCAATAAATAAATACAGAAATGAAAAATCTCATATATAATTTAAAAAAGGGGTAAATAAATAAATAAATAAATACATAAAGAAATAGATAAATAAAAAATAGATAAATTTTCACAAAATAAACTGAAAATAAAATAAATAAAATAAAATAAAATGGATGTTGATGAAAGATGTGACACTGAAGACTGGTGTAATGGCTGCTGAAAATTCAGCTTTACATCACAGGAATATATATTTAAAGTAAAAAATAAATTACTTTACAATGTATTTATATTTTAATATGTATTAATATTATTCATATTTATAAAATAAATAAATAAACAAAAAAATCAAAAACATGAATAAAATCTTTATCTCATATACAATTTTTTTAAAGTTTGGGGTAAATAAATAAATACATAAATACAAAGATAAATAAAGAAATAGATAAATAAAGCAGTTTTCATAAATAAAACTATTATTAACAGTATAAAAAATATATATATATAAAATAAAATAAAATAAAATAAAACAAATAAAATAAAATGGATGTTAATGAAAGATGTGACACTGAAGACTGGTGTAATGGCTGCTGAAAATTCAGCTTTGCATCACAGGAATACATTTTTTTAAATATATTAAAATATAAATAAATTATTTTAAAATGTATTTTTATTTTAACATGTATTAATATTATTAATATTTATAAAATAAATAAATAAATAAAAATTTTAAACATGAATAAAATCTTTATATCATATACAATTTTTTAAAAGTATGTGGTAAATAAATAAATAAATACACAAATAAACAGATAAATAAATAAATGAATAGATCAGTTTTTACAAAAAAATATTAACTATTATTAACTACGGTGCCCGCCAGGGGACACCTTCGGTTCACTTATGTTTGTCGTGGCCACGACATATAAACTCGTGGGAACATGATATTATGTTGTGGCCACGAGATATTAATTCGTGGGAACGTCATATTAACTCGTGGGAACGTCATATTATGTCGTGGCCACGAGATCATTTTGTCGAGGTAACGACATCCTTATGTCGTGGCCACGACATAATATCACGTTCCCACGAGTTAATACCCAGCAAACATTGGTCCGACGGCGACGTCCTGTCCCTGGCCAAAAATAGTCGCGGTAGGACGACAAAATATGCAAAAAATTTTAACACAAAATATTTCTTAAAAATGCATTCAGATGCATTTGTACATGTCTACAATTATATGTGGTTGCATGTAAAGTTGTTACTTTGACTTTTAGCTGAGTGTAGTTCAAAATATACCCGGTTGTGATTCGGTTGTGAAAGGACGTCCAGCAGGTGACGTCTTTTACACGTGCATTAATAGTCCATCGTCAACCTCTATAAAATCCTTATGAAATATGCAAAAGCAATTGTGCTTACATACACATTCACATTGGCATACTACAGTAATTAATTTAAGTGCCCAAAGTAGTTTCTTAAGAGGTTGTTAATAGACGTCCACTGACGTCCTTTAAACGTTTAAGACCCATGCAAACCAGCACGGAAATCTTTATTTAAAAAACTTCCATTTGTTTTACATCTTGTTTTATGTCAAATTCTATTCACAAATTGCTTGTAGTTAAGTGTGAAATCACTGCATTTACCCATTATTCCACTAGTTTCCCATACATTACAATATGATTTAATTATTTCGTTTTTAATGATTAAATATATATATAGGCTATATACATAAGTTATTCATAAAGTCACAATTTAAAGTCTGAGCTGGATGCAAAAACTGCTGCCAAGATGTTGTTACAAATCTCCCGATATGGTATCTCTACAGCAGATTATCTCGAGATATGACAGTTTGTATACTCAATATTCCAGATCAATAGGTGGCGGTAATGCATCTTTTTATGCTGGTTTGGCAAAATCGCCAAAAACACCAGAAGAAGAGGAGTGAGCCGTAACGTACACAAGGAGAGAGTTTTTTGAGTTTACAAATCATTAAAAATTCACCGATGGGTAAGTACATTTTGAGATATTTAATTAATGTATTTTATTTTTACTTGTTTTACTCGGAGGAACCAAAAGCAAGTATAAGCACACTGTCAAGTTAAATTAACTTGGGCTAAAGTTAGCTAGTATGCTAAAAGGTAATGTTTAATGCTATGGTCTTTTTTAACCCTAAAAAGAAACTCATCTGTGGCAAAATAAAAAGTTTATGAAAATTAAAAGTTGAAGTAGCCAGCTTTCGAATATGTTTAAGTTTTCTCAATTTGTTGTTTTATGTGTAAGCATTATCACAGAATGTTAAAGTGTGTTTGTGTTAATGACTTGTATGAGATATATTAAAAATGATATATTCAGTATACTATATGCATTGACACACACACACACACACACACACACACACACACATATACATATATATATTTCTTTATTATTAGGCAAGCTATAAAAGGGGAAAAAAAAACAATAGTTAAATGTATATATGTACTTTGATATCAATGACATGCAGCACATAAGAGCACATCGGTTGATTAAACATGTTTAAAGATTAAATTAAAAAGTACTACTCAGATGTAGCATTCTGAAAGTTTATTTCTGAAAATAAATGAAATGAAAGACTGTGATATGTTAAAACTGTAGAAGGAGCTCAGGAATAATTCACTGAAATCTGTAAATTAATTTGAGCTTGGCTGACTTCAATAAGTGCTTTAAAAGTATTTTGTAATTTCAGATTTGCTAAACATGTCCTCTGACTATCAAAGAAACTGGAGATGTCGAAGCGCAAGAGTTGATGCCTTAGCGGAAGAGGACAGCAGCTCAGAATCCGAGGGGACAGTGGAGCCTGCCTTGGTGTTTTACAATTTCAAATAGGTGGAACCAGATAATTACCCCATGCCATCAGCAAGTAAGGAATATTATATGGTGTTTGAAACGCAGGTCATTTATGGGAAATTCATTAAAGCAAAGTTTGCAAACAGTCAGTTTGTAAATCTTTTATTAGAGGTACAAGTAGTTGTTTATCGATAATCTAATGCCAATATCGATACCATTGTTTTTGTTTGCTGTCAATTCTGTCTTGCTCTTGAGTTTTCAAAACATTATTACATTATTTTGATTGTGGTGTCACTTTTAGGTTCAGCAACTGTCCAGAGTTGGCCGAATGTTAGTCAGAGATTGTGTATGAACAGGTATGTATTTACCTAGCATTGTTTGTGTGTTTTGCTGTGTCGAATCTCAGAAAAAAATGACAATAGTAACAGTATCCACAATAATAACCTCAACCTTTGGGAATACTATAATTCTGTCACACACTATATCTACTTATATAATTGCCTGTTTTTGTGTTGAAGTTGTAATGTCTGTGCTAAATCAGGTTGTTCGTAGGACTTCAAACAAGATATAAAAACATAATGTTAGTGTAAGAAATGAATGAGTCATTACTTGTCACAAAAACTTTGGATAGGGATAGAGCACTTATTACATGATAGAGAGTGGTTGTGAAAGTGTATGTTTTAACACTGCATGCAATTGGCAAGCTGCACAGTACTGCTAATTTGTAATACTGATCTTACAATGCATTTTAATATTATGACTGAATCGTTTATTTCGCAGAATCATGTCAAATGCCTTAATGGCAAAATTCAACATGCAGGGTGGTGGCCAGCTGGAAAAGGCTGCATTCAAGGCTACATCTTTATATAATATAATACAAGGTAATTTGTGACACATCGTATGTTCCTTGTGTCTTATTTAAAAGACCTGTTTTTATCAGAAATGTCCAAACGCATAATTAACATGTTTTAGCCCCGGTGTTCTCATATGTGGACATGAATGAAATCAACATCCTGCATCACGAATTAAGTCGTCACTTTGTTTTGAAATGCATAACATTTTTCTGAGATGTTGATTCATGAAACACAGTTTAAAAATTAGACAAATTTAAATAATTACAAATTATCTTATTTCCATAAGAGTGTCACTACATTACTTTTAGACTTTTTGAAGACTAAGAAGAGGGAGTGGTCCTGGTGAAACATTCAATCATTTGGTATCTCAGAGAAGCTCTCAATACTGTGACATGTAGAGTGTCAGAGAAATCCACTAAAATATAATGTTCTCATGTTACTCATATCACAGGTTAATGTGTTCATGAAATGGATGGGAAAAGTCTTGTTCGACTGCATTGTACAATTAGTTTGATAGATAAAAACACTTTCAAAATAAGTGCTTGTTTAACTTTTTGCTTTTTACATTCATATTTTCTTCCCTCAGATGCTGTGAAGAGGTGGAACCCCAATTCAACGGAATCGGAAATTGATGGCGCTATGGCTGAACATCTAAAACATGCTCCAGGAAGAGCAGGGGGTGGGGGTTATAAAAAATAAGTTTTCGGGTGAAAAAGATGTGGGAGATATTTGTGACAGCTCAATTCCTTAAATTTAGTTATGAAACTGAATTTGTTTCGTGATGAACATGTTCATTTTTCCTGTTTCCCTGGTGAATTTGTATTAAAACCATAAAATAAATGTGATAAATAAATTGTGACTTTAGTTCATCCCGTTATCTTTGATCATTTGTAATGAACTACTAAATTGTTAATAATATATCACTTTATTTTACAGTGACCTTGTTACATGTAGTTACTGTAATAACTATAAATTATGCATAATTGCATGTATCAAACCTTAACCTTATATTCAGATGCAGTTAATTATATTAAGTACTTAAATGTATAAGTAAATAATGTGTTGTTTGATCTACACGTGATTATAACGTGTTATATCTAGACGTTTCGGTATGACTGGGCCGATTTTGGCCCGTTTTAGAACCTTTGTCAAGTTTAGATGCTTAAACGTCAAAATCGCCTGTTTACGATTAAACACAATTAGTGTATGATTATTTTATATGCAGGCTTATATGCCTACACTTATGCATAAACACACCATATAAACATCCAGAAGAAGACTAATTCTGACGTCCATGGACGCGCTGAAGAGACGTGGAATTCACGGCCAGAAAAGACGTGGAATTCACGGCCAGAAAAGACGTGGAATTCACGGCCAGAAAAGACGTCGGTTCAACTTCCATTTTGGAACTATTTTTCAACCATGACGGGACGTGTCGGACGGACGTCTTTTCAACGGTCAATACACGTCCAAATGTTTGCTGGGTATGACGTTCCCACGAATTAATATCTCGTGGCCACAACATAATATCATGTTCCCACGAGTTTATATGTCGTGGCCACGACAAACATAAGTGAACCGAAGGTGTCCCCTGGCGGGCACCGTAATTAACAGTATAAACTGTTAAAATAAAAATAAAATAATTCTTGTAGAGCAAATCAGCTTTCTGAAGGATGTGACGCTGAAGACTGGAGTAATTGCTGCCGAAAATTCAGCTTTGCATCTCAGGAATAATTCTTTAAAATATATTAAAAATAGAAATAAATTATTTTAAATTGTATTCATATTTTAATATGAATTGATATTATGTATATTTATAAAATAAATAAATAAACAAACATTTAAAACGTGAATAAAATTCTTTATCTCATATATAATTTTTTAAAAGTATGGGTAAATAAATAAATAAATAAATACACAAATAAACAGATAAATAAATAAATAATATAAACTGTATTAATATAAAATATAAAAATATAAACTATTATTAACAGTATAAATTAAAAATAAAATAAATGAATAAAAATAAAAAATGCATAAAATCTTTATCACAAGTATAATTTTTTAAAAGTTTGGGGTAAATAAATACACAAATAAACAGATAAATAGATAAGTTTTTACAAAAAATACTAACTATTATTAACAGTTTAAATTAAAAATAATAAATAAATGAATAAATAAATGTAAAAAATAAATTAATGAAAATAAATTATTTTTAAAAGTTTGGGGTGAATAAATAAATAAATACACAAATAAATAGATAAATAGATCAGTTTTCAAAAAATATTTATTTATTATTAACAGTATAAACTGGTAATAAAAGTGCATAAAATCTTTATATATATTTTTTTTTCTTGTTCATCGGCCAAACCTTGACATCTCGCTTTGCTTGTTTGAAACCCATTCAAGGTGATTCAATTCACAAAGTTCATTCTGCTGCTGTTGTGTACAGAATAATCAGACAAACTTCTATATATTCATTCAGTATTGTCAGTACTGTAATCTTAGCCGTTTGCTTTTCTTCCTGCAAACAACTGACAACATCCTTCAAATACATAATAATACCCCAGGATATCTGAGGATAATTGAGGCTTTGCAGAATCCTGTGAGACTGGATGAAGATGAGACTGTGAGGATGAAGATGTGAAGATGTGAGGATTTGAGGACCATGAGAGAAATCCAGAAGTTTTGAATTGCATTAATATTCATTCTGTTATCATTAAATCATACTGATTTAAAACGTACATCCTTCCCCCGTCGAGCCAGTCAGATGTGTGATTCATGTTTGCATTAAAGGGCACTTTGAAGTGTGTTTGACATGAGCTGCATAGAATTTTAATGGCTGTTTTTCAACTGGATTGACTTCTGCACTTCCTCACTGCAGCTTCATTTGAAAGTAGAAACTAAAGTGTAATGTTACAAACTCAAGCTGGACTTCAAGTATGAGAAGTGGATGCCTTAAACTTTACACCCAGACTTTCATTAAAGTTTTATTTCACTTTCATAATAAAAAGTTCCTGATAATTTACTCACCCCCATGTCATTCAAGATGTCTGTCTTCCTTCAGTCAAAAAGAAATTAAGGTTTTTGAGGAAAACATTCCAGGATTTTTCTTCATATAGTGACTTCAATGGGGATCAACGGGTTGAAGGTCCAAACTGCAGTTTCAATGCAGCTTCAAAGGGCTCTACACGATCCCAGTTGAGGAATAAGAGTCTTATCTAGCAAAACAATCCATCATTTGCTAAAAAAAATAATAATAATAATATACTTTTTAACTACAAATGCTTGTGATGCATCGCAGACATACTGCAAGGTGAACATTTGTGGTTAAAAGTATACACAGTTGAAGTCAAAAGTTTACATACACCTTGCAGAATCTGCTAAATGTTAATTATTTGACCAAAATAAAAGGGATTATACAAACTGCATGCTATTTTTTATTTAGTACTGACCTGAATAAGATATTTCACATAAAAGATGTTTACATGTAGTCCACAGGAGAAAATAACAGTTGAATTTATCAAACATGACCCAGTTCAAAAGTTTACATACACTTGATTCTTAATACTGTGTTGTTACCTGAATGTTTTTTTTTTTTGTTTAGTGATAGTTGTTTATGAGTTCCTTGTTTATCCTGAACAGTTTAACTACCTGCTGTTCTTCAGAAAAATCCTTCAGCTCTCACCAATCCTTTGGTTTTCCAGCATTTCTGTGTATTTGAACTCTTTCCAACAATGACTGTATGATTTTGAGATCCATCTTTTGACAAAGAGGGACTTATATGCAACTATTACAGAAGGTTCAAACACGCACTGATGCTCCAGATAGAAAAACGATGCATTAAGAGCCGGGGGGTGAAAACTTCTGAACAGAATGGAGATGTGTACATTTTTCTTATTTTGCCTAAATATCATGTTTTTTTTTTCATTTAGTACTGCCCTTCAGAATCTAGAGAATATACTTACATGTTTTCCTAGAAGACAAAATAAGTTAAATTTACCCTGGTCTTCAAATTCCAAAAGTTTTCACCCTCGGCTTTTAATGCATCCTGTTTCCTTCTGGAGCATCAGTGAGCGTTTGAACCTTCTGTAATAGTTGCATATGAGTCCCTCAGTTGTCCTCAGTGCGAAAAGATGGATCTCAAAATCATACTGTCATTGTAGGAAAGGGTTCAAATACACAAAAATGCTGGAAAACCAAAGAATTTATGGGAAGAATTTTTCTGAAAAACAGCGGGCAGTTTAACTGTTTAGGACAAACAAGGGACTCATAAACAACTATCACTAAACAAAAAAAAAAAAAAAAAAAAACACATTCATGGATCATTCAGGTAACAACACAGTATTAAGAATCAAGTGTATGTAAACTTTTGAACAGGGTCATTTTTTATAAATTCAACTATTATTTTCTCTTGTCAGGTCAGCACTAAATAAAAGAAAACAACATGCCTCCTCTTATTTTGGTAAAATAATTACCATTTTGCAGATTCTCTAAGGTTTTTTTTAGAAAATGATTAATCGTTTAACTAGATAAGACCCTTTTTCCTAAGCTGGGATCGTGTAGAGCCCTTTGAAGCAGCATTGAAACTGCAATTTGGACCTGCAACCTTTTGGGTCTCATTGAATCAGTATAATTATTTTATTTGCAATTAACATTGTTTTCCCTGTTGAACATGAACATTGAAGAACAAAACTGTGCCTTACTAGTTGAAAACCACACATTGTGTTCCTCAGAAAGCAGAAAGAAATCTTGATAGGATATTATCTTCATTTCTGAAGATGACAATGAGAATCACTCCAAATAAGCCCAGGCTGACTACGATTTCCCAGCATTTGAAGGAGCCATCTGAATATACAAAGGTGGTCGCAAATAAATGCCGAAACGCTCTCCGCCTCAGGGCGCCCTGTGAGGCTTACGCATAATCGTCAGTTGTGTTGAGATATGTCTGAATGCATGCCACCGATTGTGTCATAATAATGCCGGTTGTCGCCTATCTTACCTCTTTTCTTCTCTTACAGATATTATTATCAATTAATGAGCATGTTCCGTACGATTTCAAGCCCTGCCGACGCAAGATAACGGCCACATTGTATCTGGCACAAACACATTTTATTATCTAGTTTCCGAATGGAGCGCTGGGAATGAAAACCTCACCTTTTCTTTATTTCACACACACTCATGCACACACACACTGATATTTACCCATGGATTTTCTGGCTCTGAGAAAACGCGGCCAGTCTCAGACGAGGGAGAGAAAAAAAGCACAGCATCAAAACAAACAGAGGGCTCAAGCTGATTCATTTTAATAGAAATGAAAGGCCTCACATCCAAAACCGGCCTCTGTGTACAAACTCGCCATGTTTGTTTTCAGTAAACCCAACACTTAGGAATTCTGTTGTGTTCCTTTTATTGCATGGTGTGGCACAGGGACAATGTTTACAGGGCACAGGATAATGCAAACCACAAATACACACACTAGAGCCTTTTTACTGGACTACAAGCCCCAGTAAAATAACACTGTGCCCCTGTAAAATATTCTTGATACTCCTTATGTGTCAATGATAATACTTTAGCAATCAAGTCATGTGTGTTTTCCATTTTTCAATTCAAGGCTTTTTAAGACAAAGGAATATGTGACCCTGGACCACAAAACCAGTCTTAAGTAGCACAGGTATATTTGTAGCAATAGTTAACAAAGATGGGTCAAAATTATTTTCTCAATATTTAGATTTTTTTGCACCCTTAGATCACAGATTTTCAAATTGTTGTATCTCAGCCAAATATTGTCATATCCTAACAAACCATACATTTAGATGTATAAATCTCAATAAAAAAAAAATGTACCCTTATGATTGGTTTTGTGGTCCAGTGTCACATACAGGGAATAAATTGAATGGAACACAGTAAATCAATATGGACTCTAACTGTAAATGTCTTGTATTTGCAATGCCTAAAAGTTTCATAATACATCTTCCAAATGATCTCCATTACTTTTACTTAATTAGATTTACTTAAAGGGATAGTTCAGCCAAAAATGAAAACTACCTCACCCTCAAGCCATTCTAGGTGTATATGACTTGCTTCTTTCACACGAATACAATCGGAATTATGTTAAAAAAATGTCCTGGCTCATCCAAGCTTTATAATGGCAGTGAATGGGTGTTGAGATTTTGAAGCCGACAAAAAGTGCATCCATCCATCATAATAAGTACTCCACACAGCTCCGGGAGGTTAACAAAGGCCGGTTTATACTTTTTATGATGGATGGAGGCACTTTATTGGTCTTCAAAATCTCAACACCCATTTACTGCCATTATAAAGCTTGGAAAAGCCAGGACATTTTTTAATATATCTCCGATTGTATTCATCAGAAAGAGAAAAATCATATACATCTCGGACGGCTTGAGGGCCTGTAAATCATGGGGTAATTTTCATTTTTGGGTGAACTATCTGAATCGTTTTCAGCTAATTTCCACATCAAAATGTTGGGAAATTTTGTAAAAAAAAAAAAAAAAAAAAGTAGCTGTAAAAGTAGACAAACAGCTACAATCCATTGTAGGAAACAAAATGTGATTTTGAAACAAAATGTGAAATGTGAAACAGTGATTTTATGATTCTTTGATAAACAGAAATGTCAAAAGAGCCTTTGGTAAAATTATAATGGGTTTATTGTTATTTTTTATCAATTTAATGTGCCCTTGTTGGATAAAAGTTTAATTTCTTTAAATAAATGACTGACTCTGTTATTTTAAAGCAAAATAAAATGCATCCATCATAAAAAGTGTTCCACACAGTTTCTAGGGGTTAATAAAGACCTTCTGAAGCAAATCTACGGATGCAAATGATGTAAATGTGGGCGTAGCGTAAGCTCCGATGAGAATATGTCTCACGAGAACCAAGTTTTCAAGTCTCCTCTAGGCCTATATATATTTTTCTTTACAAATCCTTGTTTTGTACTTCTAATTTGCGACCAGTGTTTTGTTTTGCTCTCTCCACTGTGCTTCCCTGTTCGTCACTTCTCACTGGAAGTGAGAAGCCATGTGCAGTACTTTTTATGATGGATGGATGCACTTTATTACACTTCAAAATCTCAACACCCATTCACTGCCATTATAAAGCTTGGAAGAGCGAGGACCTTTTTATTATAACTCCAATTGTATTCGTCTGAAAAAAGAAAATCATATACAACTAGGATGGCTTGAGGGTGAGTAAATCATGGGGTGATTTAAATTTTTGGTCAATTTAATGCGTCCTTGTTGAGTAAAAGTATTATTTCTTTTAAAAAAAATGACTGGCTGTGATCTTTTCAACAAAAACAAAGTTGGTCTGAGGTACCTTAGAAGACACCATAATGTTCAACATCATGATTTTAAATGCTGTCTATGTAGGCCGCTGACTGTTTTGGAACAGAGTTCTCGTCTTCATATCAGGTTGGCATCTGTGTCTATAGCCATATGAAACCTGTCAGTTGGTTGTGTTTAATTTGGGTAATTCGGTAGACATCGCTGTCCAGAATAAAACCCAGGAGAGAACCGCCGAGGGGGTTCATGTGCCAAAATATGCTCATTACACACTGGGCCAGAGCTTCGGCGTGGGCAAAGTGAAATGGATTATCTGAGCGCACTGTTAGGACAAACAGCTCTAATTCTTTGATTACAAATTAGAATTCATGTGCAAGGAAATTCCAAGCTGTAAATCAAAGCCATGAATGGCAAATCCTCAAGTGCACTGCTGTCTGCTGTTTCCTTTGAAAGAGAAATCTGCATATGGGTAAATGTCACAAAAACAAATCCAGGTCACAATTTTCTGGGAAATCAAAACTGAAATTATGTTTTGCATTTGAAAAATGAAGCCTATCTATCTATCTATCTATCTATCTATCTATCTATCTATCTATCTATCTATCTATCTATCTATCTATCTATCTATCTATCTATCTGTATGCATGCTCAGCGGTAATTTTTATTATATTTTCATTGCGAAATTTTTTATATTTAAGACCATGTAATTATATTACATGTATACATGTATATGTATTATATTATATCTAAGACCATGTAAAATTATTTTTATGCCAGTTAAGCACATTTTAGCACCAGAATTTTATTATAAAAATTTTAATTTGAAAAAAACAAAATGACTTCATACATCACAGTACAAGTATAACACACTTTTGCTAAGAAAATCATTATATTACAGTATTTTTATTAATAGAAACAAATTGCTGTTATAGTGTTTATTGTATTTATGCAAACAAAACTACAAATAAATTATATTCAGCCTAAATAAATAAAGAATGCAATGCAATGCAATGCAATAAATTAAAATAAAATAAAATAAATACAGGAAACTAGAAAAACTATGACATAAGGGTTATTTATTTATTTATTTTTTCAAAATTAAGATGTATACATATTCCGAAAGCTAAACAAATATGCCTCCCATTGATGTATGGTTTATTAGGATAGAACAATATTTGGCCGAGATACAGCTATTTGAAAATCTGAAAATATTGAGAAGATCGCCTTTAAAGTTGTCCAAATAAAGTTATTAGCAATGCATATTACTAATCAAAAATTAAGTTTTGATATATTTACGCTAGGAAATATCTTCATCGAACATGATCTTTACTTAATATTCTAATGATTTTTGGCATAAAAGAAAAAAAAATCATTTTGACCCATGCAATGTATTTTTGTCAATTGCTACAAATCTACATGTGCTACTTAAGCCTGGTTTTGTGGTCCAGGGTCACATATTAAAATGATTTCTGAAAGATCATGTGACACTGAAGACTGGAGTAATGATTTCTGTTTTTATTACAGTATATCTGGCAAAATATAAAATAAATGCACCCTGCATAAGCATAAGAGACTTCTTTGAAAAACATGTATATGAATATATATATATATATATATATATATATATATAAACACACACATATATATACATATATATGATTTTTTTGTAAAAGTTTGTGACAAATTCAATACTAGGAACCTTGCATGTTTACAGTCCTGACAAATTCAATTTTATGCATGTATATGCATGTACGCATAGCTTATATACAACCCGCACAACAATGTGCGAGAGTGCATTAGGGATTAATATCCTGCATAAGAATGAGATACCAATCCTTGAACGAGAGCGGAGCTGGATTTCAATTACATTTTCATCCCTGATGTAATGTAATGTTTGTGAAGCAGGTCTGACTGACCTTGTGTAATCAAAGCTGGAACAACACAATCACACTCCGATTTCAGCAATACCACAAACAGAGGTGCTATCTACCCCATTTCCCTCTCGATTATGTATGATGCCGTGACCGTCCGATAGCAGACCACAGCATAAGCCAGCGGGCCACAAATCACGGACAACGGGACGTCAGATGAGGACGCTGTTTGTTCAGCAGTCACCTCGGTCTGCTTATAATGAGCGCACAAACAAACACACACTCACGCAGACACACTCAATCATTCTGGATGCATTGCGATCGCTCACAAGGTCAATGAGCGGTGAAGACAGATAGACGTCTGGAAGACTGTCAGAGCTAAGTGTCTCCCGCTGCAGATAGACTTCAGATAGTACACAATGATGTCAGCTGGAGTATGAGATCTGCTCTACATGTGCCAATAAGTGATTAGAGATATTTTGTCCTCTTTCTGTCTTTTGTCCTCCCCTTAATTCTTAATACTGTGTTGTTACCTAAATGATCTACAGCTGTGTTTTTTTGTTTAGTGATAGTTGTTCATGAGTCCCTTGAACTGTTAAACTGCCCGCTGTTCTTCAGAAAAATCCTTCAGGTGCCACAAATTCTTTGGTTTTCCAGCATTTGTGTGTATTTGAACCTTTTCAACAATGACTGTATGATTTTGAGATCAATCTTTTTACACTGAGGACAACTGAGAGACTCATATGCAACTTTTACAAAAGGTTCAAATGCTCACTGATGCTCCAGAACGAAACACAATGCATTAAGAGCAGGGGGTGACAACTTTTGAACGGAATAGAGATGTGTACATTTTTCTTAATTTGCTTATTTAAATATCATGTTTTTTTTTTATTTAGCACTGCCCTTGAGAGGAAAAGAGATACTTACATATTTCACAGAAGACAAAATAAGTTAAACTTACTCTGATCTTCAAATTCAAAAAGCAAAAAAAAAAAAAAAAAAAAAAAATATATATATATATATATATATATATATATTACTGATAATAATTATGATTAGTTCAATAATCTACAAAAATTAGGTTTCCCAAAAAGTGCTTTCGGCAGCGATGCTAGAAAAGAACCATTTGTGCTGCCCCAGAGAACCTTTCAGTCAACAGTTTTTAAAAGAATAATTTTTTTCTATTAGTTATAAGAACATTAAAAAATCTAAAGAAACCTTTTCAACTATAAAGAACCTTTTCTATGTTTGAAACGTTCCATGGATGTATAAGGTTCTTCATGGAACCACTGATGCCAATAAATAACCTTTTTTTAAGAACTGGAACTGGGCAACTTTTTACACTCTTAAAAATAAAGACTTTTTATTGGCATCAATGGTTCTATGAAGAACCTTGAACATCCATGGAAACTTTCAAACATAGTAAAGGTTCTTTATAGTTAAAAAACGTTCTTTAGATTTTTTTAAATGTTCTTCAAAGTGGTTCTTCTAGGTTCTCATGGGATCACTGCAAAAACACCCATTTATAACCTTTATTTTTAAGAGTGTATACTGCTACAAATCCCTTGAAAAACATGACTCATGATGAAAGAACTGAAAGATGAGAGATCGAAAAACAAGCTAAAGTGGCATGCTTGCGACTGCGTTTTTACATCACATTCATTTTTGCTCCTACTTTTGGGTAGGTTTAGTTGTAGTGCAGATGGTACATATTTTTAAAACATCATGGAGTATTGGAGTTATAGCGGCACTCAACGGACATTTGTGACCCTGGACCACAAAACCAGTCTTAAGTCGCTGGGGTATATTTGTAGCAATAGCCAAAAATACATTGTATGGGTCAAAATTATTGATTTTTCTTTTATGTCAAAAATCATTAGGAAATTAAGTAAAGATCATGTTACATTAAGATTTTTTGTAAAATTCCTACTGTAAACCTATCAAAATGTAATTTTTTATTAGTAATATGCATTGTTAAGAACTTAATTTGGACAACTTTAAAGGTGATTTTCTCAGTATTTTGATTTTTTTGCACCCTTAGATTCCAGATTTTCAAATAGATGTATCTCGGCCAAATATTGTCCTATCCTAAAAAACTATACATCTCATATATCTCAGTTTTGTAAAATTTAACCTTATGACTGGTTTTGTGGTCCAGGGTCACATTTAAAGTCAGAACTGCTGTGACACGTAGAAAACCAACGTCACATAAAACACACCATATGTACGTTCATCTGTTTCAGAGTAAAAATTCTTCTTGCGAAAACGCTCCCACAGGTGCGTTTTCGTCATGAGATCAGGTTGGATAAAACAGTGTAGAGGAGAGAAAGGGGGGCAAGATCGGGAAAGGTCCTCAAACCGGGATTCGAACTTGGGACGGAAATAGCGGATCAATGCTATAAAAAAATTCGCTGTCCACAAGGCTATCGGCGCCGATGAACTTGAGTGATTTTGATAGCCACTTTCCCGAGGAACACGACTAATTTGGGCTAATTTTGGCCGTGATTGGGAAAGTTATAGGGACCAACTAGGCTGGTTTTGTTATGCAGACCTGGCAACCCTGATGTAATTATGCAGTATTATATATATATAGTTGTACTCTTTACTGTTGCCAAGCAATGTAGCAACTTTATCACTACTTTAAACAAGGCTCATCCAATTGTAGACACCTAAAAATGGGTCCCAGATCAAAGTAGGTTGAGAACCTTTATATAAAGCAAAAGGGATGCAGAGAAAATGGAAGATTAAAGCAGTAGTAAAAAGATGCAAGATAGATATTGACCTCTCCTGAGTCCTGGCTCCATACGTCTGGCCTTTATAGTTGCTCTCTTGCCATGGTGATTATTTTTACTGCGTTTTCAGGCCATTCTTGTGTATCTCAACGTCACAAACGATGACTGAGTGCTGGGTTTCTGTCACCGTAATGCCGTTAATATGGATTTTTTCATCCGATTCCTGCACACAGTGGCGTCTGGAGAACTGATCCGCCTGTTTTAACCCTGAAGTTCAACTCAGCTAATGTCTCGGCTATGAACCTGTACTGTAAATCCAACCGATGATGGATTCTCCAAGCATCTGTCATCTACAGTTACAAACATAATCTTGTTTTCGTTGATGAATAGAAAAATCAACATTTGTTTCATTTACACTACCAGTCAAAAGTTTTTGAACAGTAAGATTTTGAATGTTTTTAAAGAAGTCTCTTCTGCTCACCAAGCCTGTGTTTAGTTGCTCAAAAGTGTAGCAAAAACTTTATAATATTTTTACTATTCAAACAACTGTTTTTTATTTAAATATATTTTAAAATGTAATTTATTCCTTTGATCAAAGCTATATTTTCAGCATCTTTACTCCAGTCTTCAGTGTCACATGATCCTTCAGAAATCATTCCAATATGCTGATTTGCTGTTCAAAAACCATTTATTAGTATTATTAGTATTATTATAAATATTTAAATAAGTAAAAAAAAAAATCAGGATTCTCAGCATTTATCTGAAATAAAAAGCTTTTGTAACATTATACACCATACCATTCAAAAGCTTTTGGGGAAAGACATTATAGAAATTAATACTTTTATTTAGCTTTAAACTGATCGAAAGTGATGATAAATGTATTTATAATGTTACAAAAGATTTCCATTTCAGATAAAAGCTGTTCTTTTGAACTTTATATTTATCAAAGAAACCTGAAAAAATTCTACTTAGCTGTTTTCAACATAATAATAATAAATGTCTTTTAAGCAGCAAATCATAATATTAGAATGATTTCTGAAGGATCTTGTGACTGGAGTAATGATGCTAAAAATTCAGCATTGAAATCAACGGAATAAATTACATTTTAAAATTTAAATAGTAAAAATATATACATTTTTTTTTTTTTTTTTTTTGCTGAAGGTTGGATCAAATAAATGCAGACTTGGTGAGCAGAAAAGACTTCTTTAAAAAACATTCAAAATCTTTATAATTTTTTTTATTATCTTACTGACCCCAAGCTTTTGAACGACAGTATATCTTAGACTCTATTTGCATTTTTTTTTCAGGTTTCAAGCATAAACCTCACTGATTATTCATCAGTCTCTTAACTTTGGTAGGACCACGTCCCTACTGTCCAAATCTGTACCTATTTGATGCATGTGTATGAATTCGTAGCTCAATATTAGCGCAGCATCTCTAATTCCCAGCACGTTAAAAAACATGTCATAAACTCTGATTAGTCTGGGCCTGCTGAAACCTTGAGCATATAAAATGGGCTTCGAATCACGGGTGTGCTGTAGATATTCGTAAAGCAGACATTTTTTATCCCGAGGTCCTGCTAACTGTCTCCTACAGGTGCTTCTCTCTGGAGATGTCATTAGCAAGCCAAGTCTGACTGTAGCTGCAGGCATGAGATTCTTTGTAGTCAACTAAGCAGTACAGCGTCCTCAACACCGCATCCAGGGAACACAAGCTCTGGCTCGCGGTACCGATCGAGAATTTCTGCTGCCCTGAGGCTTCTCATCCATCACCGCAGCTCATCATCTTCAGCACAGAATGAGGCCTTCAGAAACTACAGCCAATAACAGCATGCTGGTCTGTATGTTCTTTATTGACACTACATAAAAACCTTTGGTTTGAGTTACCTTAAAGGGATAGTTCATCCAAAAATGAAAATTCTATCATTAATTACTCACCCTCATGTCTTTCCAAAACCATAAGATCTTCAGATGTCATCTTCAGAAGACAAATTAAGGTATTTTTGATGAAATCCGAGAGCTTTCTGACCCTGCATAGACAACGCAACTGACATGTTCAAGGCCCAGAAAGGTAGTAAGGACATCATTAAAATAGTCCATGTGACATCAGTGGTTCAACCGTGATTTTATGAAGCTACAAATACCTTTTGTGGGCAAAGAAAACAAAAACAACTTTATTTAACATTTTTTTCTATTCTGTGTCAGTCTTTGCCATGCTTTCAGAAACGTAATACGAAGTATTAAGTACAGTTAAGATGTAGCGTTAAGTATATGACTCTGCACAACAATTATTATGATTTTAATGCATTTAATGCATGTCATAATCATGCAAATACATTAATATGGTACTGTACGAATGTTGTTATAGACCAGGCAACACTAAAATCTAGTTTTACTGAATAAACATAGACTTATAATAATGTTTAAAAGATTAAATCAATCAAAAATCGATCCTAAGTCAAAGTTAATTTCAAATAAATGTTTCTATTCATCAAAGCATCCTAAAAAACATCACATTTTCCACAAAATATTAAGCAGCCAACTTTTTTCAAAATTGATATTAAGAAATGTTTCTTAAACAGCAAATCAGCATATTAGAATGATTTCTGAAGGATCATGTGACTCTAGTAATTATGCTAAAAATTCAGCTTTGCATCACATAAATAAATTTAATTTTAAAATATATTTCAATAGAAAACAGTTATTTTAAATTCTAATTTTTTTTTCATAATTTTACTATTTTTACTTTTTTTGAACAAACATGGGGTGCATAAGAGACTTCTTTCAAAAACATTTAAAACTTCTCACCAACCTCAAACTTTTAAACAGCAGTGTACATCCAAGAAACAGTGTGTGATTTTTCTAAGATACTGACAATTTGACTGGAAGAGAAACTTGAAACACAATTTTCCCTTTTTATTAGATTTAAAGGGATGTATTTGGCCACGGCATCACATTTCCTGCTATGAAAACATTTATACGGCCATGCGTGGTGGTCCTCAGACGTGGTGCACCTGGGAACATGCCAAAATGCCCATATGGTTAATCTAGTTTAATGACTTTTAATGTCTTTAAGTAAAATTAAAAGAACAGGTTTCACGGTGTCATTTTCTAGAGGTCATAGGTGTTAGTGAATAATTCAAATTCAATTTGTTTGGTGTTTACGCTCTTAAAAATAAAGGTCTTTAAAAGATTCTTCACAGCAATGCCATAGATGAACCATTTCTGGTTCCACAAAGAACCATTCAGTCAAAGGTTCTTTAAAAAAACACTGCTTTCTTACCTTTTCATAATCTGAAGAACCTTCTTTTGCCACAAAGAACCTTTTGTGAAACAGAAATGCTCTTCAGATGTTAAAGGTTCTTTATGGAACCATTTAACAAAAAAAAGGTTCTTCTATGGAATTGTGAAGCACCTTTATTTTTAAGAGTGTAGAGAATGTGACTAGGGCTGCAAAACATTTTGGAAACTTTACAGGAGTTTTTTTGATCTTCCAGGGTTTTTTTGCAAAAATTCCGTAAATTTTCCACCCCTTTGCAACCCTACATCTGACTAAATGTTATAATAATTATTTCAATGACAAAAATAAATAATAAATCCCAGAGGTCCGGAGGTATCTACTGGCACATGTGAACCAAACATATGTGTGAACGGACATGGCACTGGGCGACACACGGAGATCTGCACTGCGGTTCACTTTAGCACATTCACAGATACAAAGACAGAACTGAAGAATCCTGCAGTCAATACGAAGAGAACAAGCGGAAGCATCCCACCGACAGAACAACCTCCACGTGCCTGAGGAGAGAGCAGCTCTTCACCTGGGGCAAACACATGCTACGGACACACACACACACACACACACACACACACACACACACACACACACACACACACACACACACACACACACACACACACACCAGCAGAACTAACACAAAGACTTCAGCCTTATAATTCATTCAAAGCCTTCACATCAGATCATCTCATGAATAAAGTAAATATCTGCAGTACATCTTTCACTAGAGGGGATATTAAACTCTAATGAATTTGGAGGGGAAATGTCTTTGCACTTTATTCCAAGTCTTCTGAAGTCATACGACAACTTTGCATGATGAGTGAAATATATAATAATAATTCATTATTCTCTAGGGGCCGCTTACATGGGCTAGACAGTTCTTGGTATTTTGTGATCATGTGAACAGAACTGTAATTGTGCCATTAAAATAATATTTCTGCATGTTTAAATTTAATAAATAAATTAAATTTGTATTTTTGTTTAAATAAAACATTAATATAAATATGTATACATATATTTACATAATTTTAGAACAACATGAATCATTTGTGAGTTTATATAACTCGCAATTCTGTTTTTATCTTGGGTTTTTGAGTTTATATCTAACAATTCTGAGAAAAGAGTCAGATTAAAAAAAAAAAAATAACTCAGAAATAAAATCAGAAATGTTATATAAAACGTTGCAGTTACCTTTTTCATGGTGGAAACAAATTTTCACTGTAAACAGACTAGTTAATTTCTAATTCAACATAACAGAAAAATGACTTGTGGTTCAGTAAAAGAGTCAGTTGTAAATAAGGTAACTGCTCTGAATGATTCACTGACTAAATGTGTTCGATTCAAAAAGCTAATTCAAAAGAACCAGCAGATAGAAGTTCATTGAAATAATCAGTTGTGAACTTTGTGACTGCTCTGAACAATTTGCTGACTAATTGTGTCTGATTTAAACTGCTAATTCATGCTATTTCATGAATCATTTTGACTGACTCGTTAAAAAGAACCAGCGCATAAAAGTTCAGTGAGAGAATGTTGCAAAACACTATTTGCTCTGAACGACTTGTTGACTAAATGTGTCTGATTCAAAACGCTAATTCATGCTGTTTTGTGAATCGTTTTGACTGAATCATTAAAAAGAATCAGCACATAAAAGTTAAGTGAAAGAATCAGTTGTGAATTCTGTAACTGCTCTGAATGATTCACTGACTGAATGTATCTGATTCAAATAACTAATTCATAATTGACTGACTCGTTAAAAAAACAGCACATAAAAATTAATCGAGAGAATCAGTTGTGAACTCTGTAACTACCCTGAATGATTCGCTAACTGAATGTGTCTGATTCAAACCGCTAATTCATGCTGTTTCGTGAATCGTTTTGACTGAATCATTAAAAAGAATCAGCGCATAAAAGTTCAGTGAGAGAATGTTGTAAAGTGAAAGAATCAGTTGTGAATTCTGTAACTGCTCTGAATGATTCACTGACTGAATGTATCCGATTCAAATAACTAATTCATAATTGACTGACTCGTTAAAAAACAGCACATAAAAATTAATCGAGAGAATCAGTTGTGAACTCTGTAACTACCCTGAATGATTCGCTAACTGAATGTGTCTGATTCAAAACGCTAATTCATGCTGTTTCGTGAATCGTTTTGACTGAATCATTAAAAAGAACCAGCGCATAAAAGTTCAGTGAGAGAATGTTGTAAAGTGAAAGAATCAGTTGTGAATTCTGTAACTGCTCTGAATGATTCACTGACTGAATGTATCTGATTCAAATAACTAATTCATAATTGACTGACTCGTTAAAAAAAACAGCACATAAAAATTAATCGAGAGAATAAGTTGTGAACTCTGTAACTACCCTGAATGATTCGCTAACTGAATGTGTCTGATTCAAACCGCTAAATCTATTTCGTGAATCATTTTGACTGACTTGTTAAAAAGAACAAGCACATAGGCTAAAAGTTCAGTGAGGGAATCAGTTTTGAACTGCTCTGAACAATTCACTGACTTAATGTGTCTGATTCAAACCACCAATTCATGCTATTTCATGAATCTTTGACTGATTCGTTAAAAAAAACCAGTGCATAAAAGTTCATTGAGAAAATCAGTTGTGAAATGTGTAACTGCTCTGAACGATTTGCTGACTGAATGTGTCTGATTCAAACTGCTAATGCATGCTCCTGTATTTTGTGAATTATTTTGACTGACTCATTTAAAAGAATCAGCACATAAACGTTTATTAAGAGAATCAGTTGTGACCTCTGTAACTGCTCTGAACGATTCACTGACTCAGTGTGTCTAATTCAAACCACTAATTCAAGCTATTTCATTGTTCATTATTTTTGACTAACTCATTAAAAAGAACCAGTTCAGTGAGATAATCAGTTTTTTTCCTGTCAGATTTTACATTTTTACTTTTTAATTTTATGAGTAACTATTTTACGGCGGCTTTGAACATGGCGCGTCCGATCTGAATTTAAAGCCAGAACTATCAGTTTTCTAATATACGCTCTGTCACAGTATTTCTGCAATCATACCATTCCCAACATTTCCCTCAAAGAAATAACCTTTGCTCGGTTTCTGTTATTAAGCAGGGATTAGTGTCTTGTGTAAAGGCTGAGTATTAGAAACAGAATCAATACTTATGTTCCACGGCTGGCACTAAATGGCCGGAGGGGAAAGCTCTGGGAAAAAAAAAAAAAAAAAAAAACGACAAGAGAAAGATATATATAGATTTTGTTTTTTATATAATAAAACAAAATGCCATGGTTTTCTGGCCCTGTCTGACCCTCGAAATATTTGGTCTGAGATTGCCGCAACACAGGATGCTCAAGGTGTTCAAAGACAAATCCAGTACATTGAAGCTCTTTGTTGGATGTATGAAGTAAACAACAGCCTCAGAAATTCACCGCTTCAGCAGGAGAAATCAATGGAGTCTGACAGTGAAAATACAGAATAACAGCTTCTTGGTTACTGAATTATATACATTTTATCTTACATATTTTGCAGTTCCTCGAAATGAGTCATTGTGCTTAATGCATAAGAATAACACTATCAATAAAATAAATATTATACAGTTTTGTGTAGAACATTTTAATGAGTAAAACATACTGAGTGCACCTTTGACAGTTCTTTGCACTGCTGCTCACATTATAAAACGGCATCTAAGCTTTATTTGCATTGCTATTTCTGAAAATCAAAAAACCTAAAATTATGCAAGCATATTCCACTACAACCTCGCTATCAAATTTACATACACATCTCTCCACAAACCAGGAATTCATTGTGGACTTTTGTTCTGTCATTAAAATCCACTTTGCATTTCCCAGATTTACTTTTAACTGCCGTACAATTGGCAAGTGAGCTATTCTGTCATTTCCAGATCTGTATTGACCCCGATTGCCTTTAAAGCAGAGCATTGTGGGAAGGCACCAGGTAAGAAAAAGGGGTAATTATACTTCTCTGCGGTTGCCATGGCAAATGCAGACGCAGATTTGTCTCTGTTCACTTATTGTGCTCAATTTTGAGACCCTTAAGCATGTGGAAATTTGCCTGCTAGACGGATAATTCCTATAATTCTTTATTGCGATTGTAACGGCATAAAAAACTGTTTTATCTGGAATGAGACAGCAGGAAACCTTCCTTGCAGAATGAAGCTGAATAACAAAGACTGCAATGTACCTGTACCTCTGAAAATGTCTGATCATAATGAGATTTGCCTTCCAGCAGTAAATACTCCCTGCACGCAACTGTTGTTTTTAGGCTCCGTGTCTGTGCCATTTTACTTTTTATAGCTCTCTAGATACACCAACTTAGTGAACAGAAACAGAATTCAAAACAGCTCATATGCAGCTACTAAAACAGGTTATTGTCCTATATATATATTTATATATACAGTGTTGTGCATGTTACTTCCAAAATGTAATACATTATATATTACTACTTACTGTCTTTTAAAAGTAATTAGTTACATTACAATATTACTGTCTCTAAATTGTAATGTGTTACACTACTTTTAAGTTACTTTTGAGTTACTTTCATCAAAATATCCACAGATTATAAAATGCCAAAATATAAGTTTATAGCTGCTCATTATACATTAAGTTTAGGATAGCTAGCATAAAATTATATTCAGGTAGGCCTACTGGTATGTTACGTTTAGGTTAAACATGGATAACAAACCGCATTAATACATTCATAAATAACACCAGTAAATAAAGCGAAGTGTTATAATGTACAATCATTAAACACAATAAATAGCCTATAGGCTATTTTAAATGGTTTTCAGAACAAAACAAGAATGAAGAATATAAGTTGCTAAGCAAGCTAAAACAAATGAGGGTAAAAGCGAAACTGAAAGCAAACAGCATTGTTCTGACGCAGCCTACCTCTCTTATTCGACATGAATCCAATTAAATGTGTCCATATTCGTGTATTTGAATGCCAAACTTCCTGCATGTATATGGGCCATTCTACGAATTTTTCCGAAGTCAGAGTTGAAAACTTCTTAAAAAAAATGTCTTGTATGTATGCAGATTGTATAAATTGTATAACATTCTACCGAAACACAGTAATAAAAATTTTATTACAAGAGTTATATTGACCTATTATGATTTTGCTTACATCTAGGTTGTAAATATATATTTTTGCTATTTTATTAATTTTTTACAGAGGTAAATCAATAACAATTACATTTTTAACATTATCTCAAGTGTAATTCATGAGATTTGTTGTATTCTGAATCCAATTTTCCTTGTAAAAGGCAAAAAGCTGATCATACTGATTTCAAAGTTAAGGATTCATTAATTTAAATATACATTGAACCAAAAACTATCATAACATCTTAACTGATAATTCAGTATACTTTATTTTTGACAAAACATCCTATGTTTCAGTAGGGCAGCCACCACCCAAATGAAAGTACCCAATAAATTATGATTTTATATTATATACTGATATTTTAAATATTATTTCAATAGATAATAAAAGGATCTTAGTAAACATCTTAGTAAACAACACAACTAGGGTTGTGGAACAGCAGTTTGCACCAATTCTAGAATGTAGAATGGTATACCAGTTTAAACTGGTCAGGTTTCAATGGAGAATTCTGTCACGATTCAGCTCCAGAAAGAACAAGACACAAATTTCAAAAGCAGTGGTATAAACTTCCATGTATAATTAATTGGGATGTGGAACATGAACTTTTATCCCCCAGGGAAAAAAAGGAGGAATGAACAAGATTACTCTCAGGATGTGAATATGAATCCCTGCGTTGTTTCTCTTTCTCACCAAATATCCCACATACCCAAACACCAGATGAAGCTTGGCAGGCCATGAAATGTCTCTCTAGCGTTCTCCAACTAGATTCTGTACAGCAGCACATGCCTGACACAGTCCATTTACAAAGGCAACACTCCTGTGGTGTCTTAACTCAACTACACTTTTTACACATTTATTTTTTATCAGTTTTACACAAAAACACAGAAACAGAATAACATATGATTTAAATTATATTTAGCTTGCTATTTTGTTATTTTACATACAGTGGGTCATCTCATTGTTGAGATCACAGTACATTACATTAAAATTATTATTTTTAAATTCAGATATATTTAAATTATAAATATGAATATAAAATTTATCACCCTTTGTCATTCTGAATAGATACTTGGTAATATGTTACTCTAAATACTTGTTTAATCAAAAAAATTTGCATATGGTGAAGTGAAAATCCCCCTTCTTTGACTTAGATTTACATTTTTTATTTAATTTAACTTATTTATTTGTTTAAAAATATATATGTTTATCTCTATATGACAAAATCCAAAGTCTAAATAAATAAATAAAATATAGCAATATTTAATCAAAAGTCAATAACCTGCCTCCAAAACATAT